>NC_092877.1:328039287-328339287 GCF_028372415.1 Notamacropus eugenii
TGGAGGCTGGATTTGAACTCGTGTCCCTCTGACTTCAGGACCAGTGCTCTATCCATGTATATAGACCCTCAAAGATGCTAAATCCATAGTAGTATGGAGGAGGGCTCTAGCAGTTGGGGACTTCAGGATGAGTTTCATGATCAAGATAGAGCCTTAGCTCTTTCTTAAATGAAGAACCTCTATTAAGCAGAAGTGAGGGAAGAGGCCATTTTCTTCATTGGAGTACCTTCCACTCCAGTGTAAGACCAGAGAGATAGAAGAGGCACCTCTATCAATTAACAGGCTGAGAAAGACAGATTGATCACTCATCAATTTCATCTATGAAAGGAGGTAAAAGCAATGGATGTAGGAAGATTTTGAATTATATTTATTTTCTACTTTCATCTACCTCCATTGATTTAAACAAATTAAATTTTACTATGGGGTAATCTGTGATTTCATTGGTTTAGGAAAGTCCCAGTAAGAAAACTCCCCCTACCATAGTGGATTGACATTTGCTCTGCAGCTCGCAATCTTAGAGAGTTACCTGGGACTCTGAGAGGTGAAGTTGCTCAGGGTCCCTCCCAAGTCTATGGCACAGGCAAGACTTGAAAAGGGGTCTTCCTTACTCCAAGGCTAACTTGCCACGATGTCTTGATGCACGTGCTATATATCACCTTAATGTAGCAGCTATTTTTTAGAATAAAAATATTGCCTGGTAACAGGAAGTAGATTGTATGATATGCTGGACTTGGCATCATAAGTATTCGTGTTCAAAGTCTGCCATAGCTATTTACTACTTCTATGACTATGCATGTCATTTATCTATTCTAGGTCTCAGTTTCCCCTCTGTGTTTTTGTATCCCCAGTCTTAGCACAGTGAGCACACAGTAAACACTTAAATGCTTGTTCACTGACTGAATTATTGACTGATGGGGGTTGGAGTCAGTGACTTCTAAGATCCCTTAAAGATCTTAATCTGTGATACCATGATGCTTTTCTGTAGGGCACAGAATGGGTGATAGACTGATAGAATTCGAGGTGGAATAGACGTTAGACATCATTTTGGTCTAATTTCCTCATTTTACAGATGAGGAAACTTGGACCCAGGGGGATCTTTCCTGCGTAGAAGGGGAGAGGGAACCTCAGACTGCTACTGGGCAGTGCTAGTATCCTCTATAAAATCCTTTCTGGGCACTGATCTTCAGTGGAATTCCTGAGAGACTAGATCAGGGACATTAATTAGTATCCCATTTCGGGGATGAGAAAAGTGATACTCCATGCCTAAATTTTCTCAGTCTGCCAGAAGCAGGTCAGCTCTCTGCCCAATGGGCCAAGCCTCCTCTTTCTAGAAATGCTGTACCAGAAAGTCACTGATTAAAAGAAGGGAGAACGCCTCTAAATTTCCTCCAAAGGATCATATTTTTGTAGAACATAGACACTGAGTTTCCACCTTGGTAACATCTCTCATCTCTGCAATATATTTTTGCTGGTCCTTTGTTCTCGAAAAGGACCGATGACATCGTTCATGGTACAGTATATGCACTCATACACATTAGTTCCTCCAGGCTGGGTTTTCCCTGTGTAACTATTCCCTTTGCCAATACAGAGGGCAATCTCTTTAAGACATAAGAGAAGACCTGCTGTGGATAAAGTAACCCATCCCCTCAACCTCACCGGTGAAGAGCCACTGTGACCTAGGTTAGTGTTCCTTTGAGTGACAACAGACATCACAGGATCATGGATAGAGAGCTAGAAGGAAACTCAGAGGCTAACTCTGGGGGGTCTAGATCTAGACTTTCATAGTGCTAAGAAGTCCCACTCGTTTAACAGAAAAGGAAACTGAGGTACAGAAAGTTTAGCTGACTTGTCCAAGAACACACAGGCAGTAGTAATTTCTGAGCTAGTTTTATGCATTCAATGAAAATAATTCAGTCTTTGGAATTGGAAGTTATTGTTCAGTCCTGTCTGATTCTTTGTGACCCCGAGTGGGGTTTTCTTGGCAAAGATACTGGAGTGGCTTGCCATTTTCTTTTCCAGCTCATTTTATAGATGAGGAAACCAAGGCAAACAGAGTTAAGTGACTTGACCAGGGTCACATAGCCAATACGTGTCTGAGATCAGATTTGAACTCAGGTCTTCCTGACTCCAGACCTGGCATTTTATCCACTGCAATACTCAGCTGTCCTAGGAGTCAGAATACCTTGCTTCAAAACCTAGGCTTTTTTCACTTCTGCCTCTATGAACAAGTCTCATAGCCTCAGTGGGTCTCAGTTTCCTTATCTGTAAAGTGAGAGAGTTGAGCTAGATGACCTGTGCTCTAAATCTATGATCCTTGTGAATCTAATTATTATAGGTGAGGCTTGAACTCAGTTCCTCATCAGGGTCCATATCCTTGCTTTCCACTCCACCTTTCATGCTGCCTTTCCCTAGGCCACCACCCAAAGCCTGTCTGGCTTGGTAGGGCCTGCCACAGCTTGTGCTCCTGCTGGCATAGCTTTTGAGAACCTTCGGTCATTTCCAAGCCATAATTAGGCATTAGCGTATGCATGAGTCGACCCTACGTATATATGTGTAAACTGCCAAGTCCTCCATTGAGCAGGTTCAGACTTCCCCTGGCTGACATTTACGCTCCTGATATAGTTGTCCCTGAGCATTCATTTAACTGGCAAACCAGGGCTGAATATTTGACTACACAGACACCCCCAGAAGGGCCAAATTGCAGCCTTCATGGACTGTAGACAGGCTCCTCCATCCTCCCTTCTTCCCTGGCATCATTTAGCTTTTCCCCAACTCCCTTTGGCAGCTGCTGATGGGATGTCATTTTCCAAGAAAGGAAATCACTTTAAATTCAGCTTGCTGACTCCTTCTCGGATCTGTAATGTGTTTTGGCAGTTAAGATAAACACTGATTAGGTGTGGGTGGCTCTCCTTTTTTGAGTGTGACTTATAGAACCAGTAAGAGAAATACGTCCTTTATTTCAGGGGTATGGAGAGACTAAGACGTTACTAACTCAACTCCCAAGGCTTTCCATTCACAAAGACATCATTTGGAGCAGGCTACATGCCATGAGGAACCCTTGCTTCAGCATCTATAAATAGAAAGGTTTCTCATGAGAGATGGATTTGTTTTGGTAGCCTGAGCTGGGTACCACCAACAGAACTGTGATTAGCTTGAGGAAAAGAAGGGTGCTTCAGGATGCCAACATCTGGGCACTGGAGGGAATACCAGCTTCCTTACCAAAGGCACAGACTCTGGGGTTAGAGGTCCATGGTTCAAGAGCCTGTCTGTCTAATTCTTATGATCCATGTGACTCCTTAACCTTCCTAGGTCTCAGATTCCTATTTTGTGAAATAAAGAGCTTGGATGAGGTGACTTCTAAGTCACTTCAATCTCTAAATCTAGTATTTGACTCATAAGATGTATTTCCCATGTTGACAATTTTTGTCCTCGAACCTTGCTTCCTCTACTGGCTCCGCACCAGTGATATCTCTCCCAAGACCATCTCAAGAAGGGCCAATAAGCATCTTTTACATGCTCTTTGGTCGGGACCAAGGTGGGAATCTCTTTTATTCCTAGTTCAGTTGTAGGTGTAAAGGGACTCTCCTGTACCCAATCACTTCTATGCACCCTACTCTCCCCCCTTCCACATCATTTATTTTTGTCATGGGTGAAACCATTGCTAATTATGGCTCTGACTCTCCATAGCAAGTATGATAATTCAGAAAATGAGTTTGACTAGCTTGGAAACAGAAATGCACGTAAAGGTGATTATCTTCGTCCTTCTTTTACAAATACATTTTCAAACATTCACCATCATACTCTACTTCCATGTCTTAACTATGTAGACAATATCTATCATCTGTTGAAGCCCTTGAAATTCTTTTTTTTTTTTTTTGCCCCTATTGTCTTACTGAAGTCACTCTCTCACACTTTTTTCAGTGACTTAGCTAAGGACATTCTATAGATCATGGAGTCAAACTTAAAAAGAAATGGGGACCACTAAATCAAACAGGGTTAGTAAACCAAATATAAAGATCTCAGTGGACCTCACATTAATTTAGAAAACCTCATGTTACCACTATCTTTCTTCTATTGTATTTTTTTTAATATTTCCCGATCACATTTTAATCTGGTTCTGATCACACTGAGTAGTATTGTGGGATGTAATCCATAGGATGAGCATTTGACATCTATGCTGTAGAGGACACACTTATCACCTTTGACCCAAAATTGGGAAGGGTAGCTAACATAATGTATTATAGTCAGGAACCCAAAAGATCACTGTAGACTGGGAGATTCGGTCAAAGCTTGTAAGACAAAACACAATAGGAATAGATGCAAAGTTATAGATTTGGGTTCAAGAAAGTAATTTCACAAAAAATAAGCGAGGGAAATGTAGCTAAGCTACATTTTCCTAAGAATCCTTAGGGAAATGAAAACTTAACATAAATAATGTGATATAGTCATCCTAAAAGCTAACACATATTTAGATTACATTTGAAGAGAAAGTTTTCATTATTAAGAAAGTGATAACCCCATTGTATTTTCACCCATCTGGAGTACTGTCTTCTGTTCTAGATGCCAAATTTTTAAAAAGGGACATTGATAAGTTGGAAAATGTTCAGGGGATTGTAACCAGAATGGTGAAATACCTCATGTCCTAGAAGGATAATTAATGAAAAAGAGGGAATTCAGTTTGGAGAAAAAAAGACTTGGAAAAGATATGGTCGCTGTCTTTGAATGCTCGGACTATAAAATGGCAGGAGGATTTGACTTATTTTGCTAGTACTTACAGGGAAGAAATGTTAGCAAGGGGGAAAAGTTGCAAAGAGGAAGATTTAGATGAGTTATCAAGATAAATGTCCCCATGATTTGAACTATCCAAAAGTGGAATGACCTACCTTGGAAGGTAGCAAGCTTCCCATTACTAGAGGTCTGTGGCTGGAGGTCACAAGACAACTTCTGGTGATACTTTAGAGAAGATCCCTTCTAAGACACAGATTGGCTTAGACACTTTCTGAGTTCCCTTCCAACTTTAAAATTTGGTGATTCTATGAAATTTTATTTGAAGTCTTGTTGTCTTTTATAAGGTTGAAAAACCAGGTAGTTTTGATTCAGAGCAAGCAATTTATAAAACATGACTTAATCAGGCTGATGTTCACTTGGATTTCTCTAGTACATGAGATAACTAGAGAGGAAGTCTAACTATAGTGGATACAGGACTAAACTTAGAATCAGGAAGACATGGGTTCCAATCAGAGGTGTGCTAGAGCCAACTCTAACAGGAAGATGATAGTTAAATGTTCATTGCGAGTGTTTACACCTGAGAAATCATCAGTCACTAGCAATCAGAGATTGATTTATTGTTTTGTTGATTGTCTGGCCTTAAGAATGTGTTCATGCACATTAAATTTAAAACGGAATTGCATACATTTCCACCCCACTTCCCTGGAGAGCCTGGTTGTTAAACATTTGCCAGTGCATTCCTATATAAACGTGCTTGAACTAAGTAGGAAGGAAAAGGCTTGGATAACATAATCATCACCAGGCTGATGTCTGATGACTAGAGGCTGCTAATAACAATAATAAACTCCTGTCTAGATAGTGCTTTAAATATGGAGAAGTACTTTACATCCATTATCTCAACTGAGCCTCAAAACACCTCTGGTTCAAATCCGAAGTTGAATATCCACTAACGACATGGCAAGAATATCGTTGTGGCTCTGCATGAAGCCTTAGGTTATTCCTAAATCTAATCTAATGTGTTATCACCAGTTTAGGGAGGTCAGCATGAGAATTGGCTCCCTTGCTTTGCTGTTCATGTAAGATTCTCTATCTCTCGACTCCAGGCATTTTCACGGGCTGTCCCCTATGCCTGGAATTCTCCCACCTCTTCCTTGTCTGTTGGCTTCTTTCAAGTCTCAGCTACAATCCCATCTTAGAAAGAAGTTTTGCCCAAACCTTCTTGAGCTTAATGCCTTCCCTCTGAGATTACCTCTAATGTATCCTGTATATATCTTGTTTCCTGTATGCATATTGTCTCAATCAGTAAACTGTGAGCTTTTTGACAGCACGGGCTGGTATTTTACCTTTCTTTGGATCCCCAACATTTAGCATCAGTGCCTGGCACACAGTAGGTCCTTATTAAATGTTTGTTGACTAAACTTGATTTGATTGGTGGAAAGAGTTTTTGATTACAAGTATTGAAAAAAATGCTTCCTTCCTATGTGAACTTTTCAGAATTTCACCCATTAGGCATCCTTTACTGTCTAACAATTAACTTATTTTTCTTAAATAATTTCTCATGATGATACTTTATAATATGGAACTATTATGAATTGTGGTTTTATTTTGTTTAATTAATTTTGCTTATGTTTCTTGGTTTATGCCTAAATGTCTGACGTCTATGGTACATAAGAAATAAAATTATATTTCATTTAAATATTTTATAACTGAGACTTTTTAATGTTAGGCACCTCATCAAAATAATGAATTTTATTGTATAATATGACCCATGGCAAATTGACATATGCCCTAAGTAACTGTGATGGCAAGCAAAATAGAATCTTTTACTACTTTTGTTTTAGTATAATCAAGTGCCTCTGATTGAATTCTGCCTTTATCAATCAAGAGTCTTTACTAGGAGTAAAGCACAGAAACAAGGGTTTCTTTAAGTAGAAATAACATATGTATTTGCATTGGTAATAATTTTAATGTGATTAAAGATCTTACCCACCCATTAATGGATCTGCTATTAAGCAGAATCTGATTGGGGAAGTTTGTGGGAAGGCCTATGCCTTTTGTTTTGTGCCATGAGGCACTGGTTCTTCAGGATTGTGATGCCCTCTAGCTCTAAAAAAAGATATAACTGCTCTGAGTTGAGGCTTTGCTTTGGGACTGGAAATATTTGTTTGGCCAGATGAAGACTCTGAGAAGCTGCTTAAAGAGCATTCTGGCTTGGAAAACCCAGATATCAGTGCTTCCCTCTCTGGTAACTATGGTCAAACAGTTAGACCTGTCTGTTTATGGTCAGGCAGAGGAAGCCATGTCTGTTGATCTTTAATTTCTCTGTATTTTCTTTGAAGTTCATGGTGCTGACACCTCTGAACTAGGTGAATGATATATATACTTAGTTAAAGGAATGATACATGTACTTGATTAAAGTGATTGTTAACCCCTTGAAAGTTGCTTTCTTTTCATGAATGCAGTTCTAAGAACCTATGATAGCAGGCCCCGCTGTGTATGTTGGGATGCTTACTCTTACAGTAACACAGCAGTCAACATATTTTTCAGAAGTGGGATGCTAAGTCCTAAATATAAGAATGGGTTATATAAACACTTTATTAACTATTTAAAAGGAATAGAAAGATGTATATAATATATTTACAATTTCATGTGCAAGCATCTTTTATTTCTATTCTACTATGCTATAGAAATGTTTTATTTTTAAATTTCAGAGTAAAATAAATAAAAATTTTAAAAAGAAAAGGTTTCCTATCATGTAGTGATCTTACCTTCACTGGAACTTTTTAAGCAGAGGCCAGAAAACTTTCACTGGATCTATTTTATGTGGGGATTCTTGTTCAGATACAAGTTGGCTCAGATGGTCTTGAGGTCTCTACCAACTCTGAGCTTCTGTGATGCTAAGACTTGCCAAGAGGTTTCCATACAGTTTTCTTGTTTATTTATACCATTACTACAATTGATTTTAGGGATAATGCCAGGATGTTTCTTCACCAGTTCTAAATATATATACATAGGCAATCAGTTACCACTACAAAAAGCAGACCACTTCTGTACCTCTTACTTTCTAATAGTGGTTCTCTACAATGTAAGCAAGTTGCCTCTCCCCTTCTGTCTCTTGTACCACTGCCAAAGTAAATTGTCTAAAATAAAGATATAACTGCATCCTCACACCTGCCTTAAAAACTTTTAATGCCTTTCTATTGCTCATGGAATAAATTATAAACTAATGTTCATGGCCCTTTATCTTTTGGCTCCAATCTACCCTTTTAGGTTTCTCTCCCCCTGCTCTCTTCACACTCTCTGTGTTTCCAAAAGTCTCTCTCCAGCCTCTGAGTATCTATGCCTGTTATTCCCTCATACCTGGGATGGGCTTCTCTCCCCAATCCCATCTCAGCTTGTTATAACTCTGTGTCTCCTTCAGCTTTGGTGCCATGTCCTCCTCATTCCACCCAGAAATAACTCCTTCCCTCACTGAACCTCTTGTGCTACTTACTGTTTGACCCCACTTGGGTATCATAATATTTTAATAATGGACATTTATTTAGCTCTTTCAAGTTTCCTAAGGACTTTGGATATATTCTCTCATCTTCTCCTCCCAACATCCCTTAGGAGTAGATACTGGAGGTATAATCACTACTTCAGAAATGAAGAAATTGTGACTTGTGAATGGTCACATAGCTTTCCAGTATCAGATACAAAGTTTGAGCTGAGAGTTTCCTGACTTTAAGTTCAGAATTCTATCCACCACTCCATGCATGTAGTCTCCTTTTATTACATACTAAATTATATTTTAGTTACTTATACAAGTGCCTTATTCTCTTACAGGAATACAAGTTTCTTGAGGTCAAAGACTTCCACCATTTTTCATCTGCTTTTCCATAGTCATTTAGCAGAATGCAATACTCCTAGTAGGGGTTTAAAGATATTAAATTATATTTTTATTTCTCATTGAATCAATAAACACCTATTGTGTATGGAATACTAATTATCATACCTAATTAGTACACTTAATGTATATTGATTATCATACCTAGTAAGTATACCTAATACATATATATACATACATACATACATACATACATACATACATACATACATACATATATATATATATATATACACTAATAAGATACTGGAGGTGGGAAATGCATAAAAAATGAAATAACCTTTGCCTTTATTAGCTTCGATTCTAATCAAACAGATAAGTTCATAAGGAATCAGAATGTTAGAGCTTAAAGACTTTAGAAACTATCTAGTCAAACCCTCATTTTACAAGTGAGAAAACTGTACCTTAATTAGGTAACATGACTTGCCTAAGATCAGTAGTAACATTGGGACAATAATCCATTGTTCTTCCCACTATATCCCATAGTCATATTACATGATAAAATTCATTATTTTGATAAGATGTTCAACATTCAAAAGTATCAATTATAAAATGTTTAAATGAAGTACAATTTTATTTCTTATGTACAGTAGACCTTGGACATTTAGGTATAGACCAAGAGATATAAGAACAATTAATTAAATAAATTAAAACCATAATTCATAATTGTTCCATATTACATATCATCATCATGTGAAATTATTTAAGAAAGATAAGTTAATTGTTGGATAGCAAAGAATACCTAGTGGCTAAAATTCTGAAAAGTTCACATAGGAAGGAACTTTTTCAATAATTTTACTCAAAAATAATCTTATATAGCATTTTAGAATTCTGAGAGGGAAAAAAAAACTTTTGTACCAGTGAAAGGAATGCTGATTTCAAAGATAAAATACTAATAGGAAGGACAGAAATAATGGGACAAACTCAGAGCTCCCAAGGCTTTCCTTGCATTCCAGTGCTACACAGAACCCTGGAGATTTCTCTCTTTTTCTTCTAGAGTGCTTTCATGTTGGCCATATTTTCTTTAAAAACTAAAACTAAACACTGGTCCATAAACTCAGAGTCACCAACCTTTCTCCCCACTCCTTGACCCCAAGTCTAAAGAAAATCAGAGAGTAGATCTAATGAAAAGCAACCAACAAAGTCTTAAAGCCTTATTGAAATATTCTTTCTCCTCCCTCACCTTTCTATACTTTTAGAAATAGTCTTTTGTAGAGAAAATATGTAAGAAACTTTTGTTTTGCTGAAGATAGATTCATTCATTCATTCAAAATACTCAATAAGATTTTTTGAACAACCACAATATGCAAAATACTATTCTAGGAACAATGAAGGATCCAAAACTAAATAAGCTGCCATCCCTGACATAATTAAGCTTATAGTATAATAAGGGAAGAAAATACATATTTGATCAACTACAATAAAAAATATCACTATGAGAATGACAGTGTACAATGCGCATTCCTTATCTCATTTGCTCCTCATTACAATTCTGAAAAGTAGACACTCCGGGTTATTATCCTCATTTTACAGAAGAAGAAACCGAGACTCAGAAAACTATCTTACCCATTCCCAAAAACCTTTATATTAAGTGAAAGAGAAAAGGTAACTCTCAGAGAGAAGGCTTCTTGGAAAAAAGTAATATTTGATCAAGACTCTAAAGGATAGTATGATTTCTCCCTCATATTTTTAAAAATAGAACTGATGTCTTTTATTTTTCACACATACTCAAGCAATTTTCCCATTCTGTTTTCAATAGCAGAAATGACTGATAAAGTAATTATGTCAGACTATGTCTGACAGTACAGACAACATTCTCTACCTATAGTCCTCATACCTCTCTACTGAGAGAGATGAGGTTTGTTTCATTATCTGCTCTCTAGAACTAAGATCAGTCATTGAATTTCAACTGCCTTTTGCACTGTTTTAGTTCATTTATACCACTTTAGTCTTAAGTGATTAGAGCGATGAAGAGTCATATATGACAGGAATTAGCAATCTGGAGTTTCCACATGGTCACCAAGAAAGGCAACTTAGCATGTTCCAAGAAAGGAGGGAAGCTGTCATATTAGCAAAAGGAAGAGGATATGGCCTACGGGTCATGGGAAGCTGTGAGTTCACTTTGGGAATTTGTTGTGTTTGACTTGACAGATTGGAAATATCTGGCAGGTCAGATGGTAGACGATTTTAGAATCAGATAGAAGCCATACTGGAAGCTGTGAGAGGAGATCGCCAAACACTGGGGGGAAAGGAAAGGGAAGGAGAGGGTCAAGGATGCTTAGGGAATGTTCACATTTTGAGAATGTAAGAATAAGGGTTCCACAATGGAGACAGATAAGCAGGATAGTGGAATATGATGGGAATCAGGAGAAGACTTCCATTAGGAAGGGGAAGAGAGTCAACAGCTTCAAATGTTGCAGAGAGGTTAACAAAGACAAGGGCTGAAAAAGGCAATTAAGTTTAGCTCAAAGGAACATGTTTTGAAAAAATCATTCAATATTTATTGAGTATAAACTAAGTGAAAGGCACACAAATGAAATCCAGAAAATAGCTTTTGCCCTTGAGGCTATTACTGTAGAAGGGAGAGGCAAGGCAAAGCATGTAGCAAAAAGGTATAGAACACCATCTTAATGTCAATGCTTAGAGTTGTCATGGAGATGAATGAGGGTCATGGCAGTGGAAACTCTCCAACTAAAGGGAATTCAGGGGGAGTTAGAGAGTAGAAACAAAAGCATTTACACATACTTAGAATAACTGACCATAGCAAGTTGCAAGAACTCTTTGTAGCTCTTAATAGCTTGTTATTTGTCTGACTATATGGAACCTAGTATTGTCAGTGTAAAAGGTACCTTTTCAGGGGTGGAGCCAAGATGATGGAGTACAAAGACGGACCTGTAGGACCTCCCCCACATAGCCCATAAAATCCCTGTAAAAATCACTCTAAAAAAATTCTAGAGCAGCAGAAGTCACAAAACGACAGAGTGAAAGATTTCCAGCCCAAGATAGCCTGGAAGGCCGACAGGAAAGGTCTATCACACCAGGCGCAGAGCAGAGCATGGGTGTCAGGGACAAGACCCAGAATAAGCTTCAGGAAGCCACTGGCAGCAGCTGCAATTCCCAGATTCCTCAACCTACAAATGCTGCAGACAGCTGCAAAGGTCATTGAAAAGTTCCTTCACCCAGAAGAAGGGAACAGCAGCATCCATTTTTGGAGCTCTCAGCCTAAACACCCTGGGGGACTTGAGTCCCTGATCTGAATCACAGCCCTGAGTGGCAGCCCTGCCCTCCACCTAAAGCCCCTGGGGAATTGAGCAGCTGATCTGAATCTCAGCACTGAGCATGGCCCTGGAGTAAGGAGGAGTGCTGGTGTGGTGGAGGTGATTCTGCGCAGAAAAGTTTTTGGTTGCTCCCAGACCACTGTGCAGACCAGGAGAAGAGTAAACTCCTTTGATTGTGGCACCATGGAGGAACTGAGAACTTACATGTCCTCAAAGTATACCCTCCTCTTGACAAAGGACTCAAAAGTCAAATAATTATCTAGGAAAATGCCCAAAGAAGGGGGAAAAAATAAGACTATAGAAGGTTAATTTCTTGGTGAACAGGCATTTTCTTCCATCCTTTTGGATGAGGAAGAACAATGCATCCAAAACCTCCAAAATAAATATGCAATGGGCTCAGGCCATGGAAGATCTCAAAAAGGACTTTGAAAATCAAGTAAGAGAGGTGGAAGAAAAATTGGGAAGAGAAATGAGGATGATGCAAGAAAATCATAAAAAGCAAATCAGCAGCTTGCTAAAGGAGACCCAAAGAAATGCTGAAGAAAATAACACCTCTTAAAACAGGCTACCCAGTTGGCAAAAGAGGTCCAAAAGCCGATGAGGAGAAGAATGTTTTAAAAAGCAGAATTAGTCAAATGGAAAAGGAGGTTCAAAAGCTCACTGAAGAAAATTGTTCTTTAAAAATTAGAATGGAGCAGATGGAAGCTAATGACTTTATGAGAAACCAAGAAATTACAAAACAAAGCCAAAAGATGAGAAAACAGAAGATAATATGAAATATCTCATTGGAAAAACAACTGACCTAGAAAATAGATCCAGGAGAGACAGTTTAAAAATTATGGGACTACCTGAAAGCCATGATCAAAAAAGAGCCTAAACATCATCTTTCATGAAATTATCAAGGAAAACTGCCATGATTTCTAGAGCCAGAGGGCAAAATTAATATTGAAAAATCCACTGATCACCTCCTGAAACAGATCTGAAAACAGAAACTCCTAGGAATGTTGTAGCCAAATTTCAGAGTTCCCAAGTCAAGAAAAAAACATTTCAAGCAGCTAGAAAGAAACAATTTGAGTAATGTGGAAATAAAATCAGGATAACACAAAATCTAGCAGCTTCTACGTTAAGGGATTGAGGGGCTTAGAATATGATATTCCAGAAGTCAAAGGAACTAGGATTAAAATCAAGAATCACCTACCCAGCAAAACTGAGTATAATACTTCAGGGAAATAAGTGGTCATTCAATAACATAGAGGACTTTCAAGCACTTTTGATGAAAAGACCAGAACTGAATAGAAAATTTGACTTTCAAACACAATCAGGAGAAGCATGGAAAGGTAAACAGAAAAGAGAAACCATAGGGACTTACTAAAGTTGAACTGTTTACATTCCCACATGGAAAGATACTATTTGTAACTTTTGAGACTTTTCTCAACATTTGGGTAGTTGAAGGGATTATACACATACACACACACACACACACACAGGCACTCACGTGCGCACACACACACACACACACACCACACATATATATGTATACACATACAGAGAGCACAGGGTGAGTTGAATAAGAAGAGATGATATCTAAAAAAATAAAATGGGGTAAAGTATCTCTCATAAAAGAGACAAGAAAAAGCTTTTTCAATGGAGGAGGAAAGGGAAGAGATGAGAGGGAAAAAGTGAAGCTTATTCTCATCACATTTGCTTAAGGAGGGAATAACATGCTCACTTAATTTGGTATGAAAATCTATCTTGCACCACAGGAAAGTAGGGGAGAAGATGACAAGTGGAGTGGGGGGAATGATAGAAGGGAGGACAAATGGGAGGAGGGAGTAATTAGAAGTAAACACTTTTGGGGAGGGAGAAGGTCAAAAGAGCAAATTGAATACATGGGGGGCAGGATAGGATGGAGAAAAATATATCTAGTCTTACACAACATGACTATTTTGGAAGTCTTTTGCAAAACTACACATATATAACCTATATTGAATTGTTTTTCTTCTCAGTGGGGATGGGTGGGGAGGGAGGAAGGGAGAAAAGTTGGAACTCAAAGTTTTAGGAACGAGTGTTGAGAATTGTTTTTGCATGCAACTGGGAAATAATAAATACAGGTAATGGGGTATAGAAATCCCTCTTTCCCTACAAGAAAGGAAAGGAGATGAGGATAAGGGAAGGAAGGAGTGTAATAGAAGAGAGGGCATATTGGGGGAAGGGGTAATCAGAATGCAAGGCATTATGTGGTAGGGGGAGGGGAGAGATGGGGAGAAAATTTGGAACTCAAAATTTTGTGGAAATTAATGTTGAAAACTAAAAATAAATAAACATTAAAAAATTTTTAAAAAATACCTTTTCACTCTATAGCTGTCTATGACTTTGGTATGTTACTTGTATGACCCACTATCTTTTCCTGACACATTGATTTTTTAATTCTTCTTATTTATGGATCTTGTCTTGTTCATGATGTGATTCTGTTCCAGATATTCCCTCTTTGCTTCTTTTCTGGTGTCATAGACCTTGTCCTACTATTGGAGAAGCACCAAAAGAAAAAGTCAAACTCAGAAACACATACCTGTGAGTCACATATTGACTAAGAAAACTATGGATTAACATTGTCTATGTTGTATTGTATTTTAATTTATTTTGTTAAACATTGCTCAATTAATGTGGAATAACCTATGTAC
Source organism: Notamacropus eugenii (assembly GCF_028372415.1). Lineage (NCBI taxonomy): Eukaryota > Metazoa > Chordata > Mammalia > Diprotodontia > Macropodidae > Notamacropus > Notamacropus eugenii. The sequence continues at coordinate 328,053,861 of NC_092877.1, forward strand.
TATGTATATGCTGTATACATATGTGGGTCTCTGTCTCTTTCTCTCTATCTCTCGTCCTCTTTCTCTCTCTCCAAATACATACATGTATGCATATCTATGCATGTATGTAATATATGTGTGTGCATATGAAGAAAGATGGAGATAGAGACAGAGAGATTACTAAAACAAAAAAGAATTCATTTATATCAATAGCACAGAAAAATCAATCAAGGAGAATCTTTATCCTCATATATGTAGATTCTTCCTGTCAGATTTTAACAGCAACCACCTGCCTCCTTCCCTATGGTGAGTCCAGTGCCTTTCCCTTCCCATAACGTATAAAGAGCCAAAGTGACTTTTAGGCAGTTCTACTAATTCCCAAATAGTTCTACCTCCCCAACAAGCAAGACTGAGAGCAGGAGATGGTTCAATCCCTCATGGGAGGTCATAGAAAAACTTTTCTGTCATTTTTTAATGTTGTGGGAACCTCAGCACCAGAAAAAATATTAAATTAAAAAAATATTATATCATGGTTGCTTTTCATGAAAACCTAAATGAGGGGAAAAGACTCTTGTCGGCACATTACCAAGCTTTCACATTTATCATCCTGGTCTAGCCCAGAAACACATCCCTGGGAGCCACATGTTGACTTAGAAAACAACGAATGGTGATTATCAATATTCTATTGTATTTTAATTCATTTTGTTAAACATTGTCCAATTATATTTTTATCTGGTCAGGACAGAGTTCAAATTGCAAGTCTGATACCTCTGCAAATAGGAGAGGAGATTCATTGTCTCATTGCAGTAATTATTGATGCTTATACCATACATTTAAGTCCCAGAGAGAATTCGAATCAGTAGTCGTCATCTCCTTTCAGGTTCTCCTTTCCAAGTTTTTATTCCAAAATTTCTCCTGCTCAGTCATTTCTAAGCTATAAGGCCCACAGAGGGTCATCTGGGTCTTAATGTTTAGTACTCTTTCCCAGTTAACACAGCCCTCTACCCCAAGACTTATGGGGATATAGTCCAAAGAATCTGCCAACTTAGACATGGGAATTCTTTATATGTAACAGCACTTTGGAGCTGCCATGTTATTGAAATGCTTAAAAGCCAAAGAGGTTCATCAGGAAAAAGTGATAAATTTAGATAAGGACTTGAAGGAAGAACAAAGATTAGTAAAATGTAAAGGAATTCAATAGTCATGGAGAACCATGGAGCACCCATGGAGTCTCTGAGCCTTCTCAATCACATTCCTTATGTTCCTTTCCCCAGAAATGTTTGTAACGGATGATATTACTTCTTTTCAATTTTCCACCTTATAATGACCTTGTATAACATAACAGTGTTACAACCACAGAGTCCAATCAGCATAATTCCCTTGGAGAAGAGCTAATTTGTCCAGAAGCCATACCGTGCTTTCACCATGCTTCAAACTTTCTTGTTATCACCATCACCAACCCAATGCAATAAAAAACAGGCAATTCTTATTTTCAAGGCACTGTGCTAGACCCCAAGGATAGAAAGCCAAAAAAAAGCAACAGTTCCTGCCTTCAGTGAACTTACATTCTACTGGGGCCAAGACAGGAACAATATTAATACAAGTAAATAGCAAGTTTCTGCCAAAAAACTTCACCAACAATATTTGCTCATTTTCTGAATAGGGGAATTATCATAAAATCACAAGAATCATATATTTAGAACTGAAAGGATCTTAGAGATCTTATCTAATTTCCTCATTGAACATCTGAGGAAACTAAGGCTAGAAGAGGGTAAAATGAATGTCAACTCAAGGACAAGATGAGTTAGTGTCATAGTAAGGATTTCTTCTTTCTAGAAAGCCAATGCTCCTTCCACTGCTCTATAATTTAATTCATTGTGTGTTATTCAATTCACTGTAAGTATTTCTAAAGAAAAAAAAGAAGATAGACTTTAAAGCAAAGATTAAAAATATACCCAAGCAAACAAAATTCACTATCTTTATGGGGAGCCTCAGTATTGGCCTGATGTGGCAATAGAAAATGGAAACCACAGTGTTTGGCTCCCTTTGTGTTTGTGAAATATATGTATGTTTTTTTTAGCCCTTACTAAAAGAAGCTCAGAGTGCTGAGAGTGATTTGGGGAAGAGACCTTGCTGCATCCCAACCAAGGTCACTTTTACTTATAAATACACAAAAACCAATTTTTTTAATTCATTCTTCAGGCAGTGATTTTTGAAAAGGTATCTAGCAGCAGGTGATCTTAGATAGTGACTCATTTCTTAGCCCTTACATAGTAAAGTTCCCAGTGTTTATTATGTCAGCGCCAAGACTGTCAAGGCATTCTTGGAACAAAAGCAACTATGCTTTTTCACACAAATAGGCATGTCTAGCTACCTAATAAGCCTTGTTGTGTTTTTATTTTTGTTTTTATTTTTTCTCTACTGAAAAACCAAAAATAATGTCCTCATTCAAGGCCATTTAGTGGGAAAAGATGCTGGAGTGGAAGTCACCAGATTTGGGTTTTGATCTTAGCTTATTGTGTTACCTTGAACAGGTCATTGTACTTCTATGACTCAAAATTTTTTCAGTTGTGAGATGAGACAAAGATGATGCTCCATGTTCTTTCCAACTATAACAATCAATGATGCTGATGATATTAAGATTTCATTAGAAAGTGCATATCCCAAGTTAAGTGGCACTGTGGACAGAGTCCTCGGCCTGGAATCAGGAAGACCCATCTTCCTGAGTTCAAATCCAGCCCTCAGACACTTCCTAACTGTGTGATCCTGGGCAAGTCACTTACTCCTATTTGCCTCAATTTCCTCACTTGTAAAATGAACTGGAGAAGCAAATGGCAAATCACTTCAATTTCCTTGCCTAGAAAACCCCAAATAGAGTCACAGAGAGTCAGACCACAAATGAAAAATGACCCAGTAGAAACAATCCCAAGTTACCTAGTGGTAGACAGATCTCTCACAAGCCACAGCAGGATTCTTTAGACAAAGCAGGGGTCAGTGTCAAAAAAGAATAATGTCACTTTTAAGAGGACAAAGCTCAGAAGCTTCTGGAAACTTTTTTGTGGATCAAGGTTATTAAGAGAAAATGTAAAGGAGAAACCAAATTCTAAGCTAGAACATTTAAAATGAATAAATAATTTTATGTTCTGAAAAGAAAAATTGATCTTTCCTCAGAAATCTTTGATAAATATTAAGAAATTTAAAAGAGAAATTACTTCTGGTGCATAACTGGAAAAGAAACAGAAAATTCAATACCAGAAAAATCTATTCATGGCACTACAATATCAAAAAGCAGAAAGAAACTTGATAAATGATTTTTGAATTGAATTTTTTATCCATTAATGTTTTAAATTGCATCCTTAAAATCAACCAATTCATAATTCTTGACTAGTATTTATACATGGTAAAGCAGGTGGAGTAATGGACTTAGAGTAAATCAAGCAATCAATGAATATTGATTAAGCACCAACTGTGCACCAGACAGCGACCTGGGTGCTAACATTAGGAGGACAAAGAATGCAACAGTCACAAAGACTCAGTTCCAATTTACTTCAGATACTTACTAGTTGTGACCCTAGGCATGTAATTTAATTTCTTCCAGCCTCAGTTTCCTTATCTGTAAAGTGGGGTTAATAATCTCACCTATTTCATTTGGCAGTTGTGAGACAATATATTTAAAACCTTTTACCAACCACAAAGCATTACATAACTTAGTAATATGACTACTTCATAGACATTGATAATACAGCAATGAAAATCAAATGTGACCAACTGCAAGAAGCTTATATTCTTCTAACTTATATTGGTCTGGGTGCTTTGACCTGTTCTGTTGCCAACCTCAGCTGGTTCACCCCTCCTTAGGGAGCCATCTATCTCTTCAGTGCCCTTTGAATCACCCACAGGTGATACTCTTCAGGCATCCTGTTCTTTCACGATTCATAGCCACATAACTTATCACCTAGAAAATATTTTAATAGTTCGATATTCAAGGATCAATAAGTCGAGTACATTTATTAAACACCTTCTATGGGTCATGCTTGATATTTGCCCCTGGAGCTATAATGACAGAAATGAAATGTATACAATATATGAATATATACAGAATGCACACGAAGAAGATATTGTACAAGTTCACCTTGGAAAAGATACCAGCGGCCAGAGGGAACCAAGAAAGGTTTCATGCGGAAGGTACTGTTTGAGCTGAATCTTGAAGGGAATCAGAGATTCCAAAAGGCAGAGGTGATGAGCAAGCCTTAAAACATTGGAGGGGATGGGGAGCAACCAAAACAAAAGTATGGAAATGAGAGATGGAGTGTCAGGTTAAGAAACAATGTGTAGTAAGAGGACTAGAAAGTTATGATGGTGCTTTTAAATGCCCCAAAGAGGTATTTATGCTTGATCCTACAGGTAGTTGGGAGTTAATTGAGAAGGAAGGGAAATATAATTAGACCTGCCCTTTAGGGGAAAAAAATACTTTGGTGACTATCTAAAGGACAGATTGGACTAGAGAGAAATTTCAGGTAGGGAAACAAATGAGCAGACTGCTGCAGTATCCTAGGTAAGAAGTGATGGGGATCAGGACCTGTGAATGCTGAGAAAGAGAAGGATGAAAAAGGTGTTGCAGGAAAAGAAACGAGATAATTTATGAGCATCTGTAACTTTTTAGAACACGTATTCCTATGACCAACGCAGATTACAGCCCTTTACAGCTGTGTGTAGTCTTTAGGAATTGTCATGACAAAAATACACACGTGTTTGTGTGCCTTGGTTGTTGTAACCATTCAGTCATTTTTCAGTCATGGCTGACTTTTCATGACCCCATTTTGGGTTTTCTTAGCAAAGACATGGTGTAATAGGTGGTTGTCCAGCTCATTTGGCAGATGAGGAACTAAGGCAAACAAGGTATTGTGACTTGCCCAAGGTCACATAGCTATCAAGTGTCTTAGATAAATTTGACAAATTTGAACTCAGGAAGAAGAGTCGTCCCAACTCCAGGCCAGGCTCTCCATTCATTGTTCTATATACCAGCCCATTACTAGAGATATTTTAAGAAGGGCTGATATGAGCACCATTAGATTTAATCAGACTAGATGATCTTTGTGACTTTAAGTGGTTTGGATTGTTCACATAATAACAGAACAAAAACACACCGGCATACATTTTAAAGCTGGAAGGAGCTTTAGAACTGGAAATCTTTGAGTCCAACTCTTTCATTTTATTAATGAGGAAACTAAGGCACCTAATGGCTAAGTGATTTGTCCAGGGTCACATGGCTATTAAATATCTGCAATGTGGTTTAAACCCAGGCCTTTATGAGTCTAAGTCCAGTACCCTATCCATCGAGTCACACTGCCCTTCCAGTTAAAGGCACCACTGAACTGTCTGGGTTCCTCAAGGAGAAGCTTCTCTGGCATGAACATTTCTGTTTCTTCTCCGATATGCTGAATGATGGGGAGACAGCCAAGGGATCTAAAGTCCCAGGGACTCTGACTCTAGTTATAGATTTACAAGGCCATATCTACTCCTGCTCTTGTCTGCTATAAATTTGCCATCTGGTGCCTCACAAAACATATTGAACATCCTAAATTACCTTTATCCCTTAATGGACTTCTCCATCTAATTATGAGTTGTAAATGGACTCCTTCCTCAGTGGTTTTCCTACTTCTATTTATATTCTCCTCAACATAATGATGGTGAACTCCCGGTTACCCATTCCATTCTATAACCCTTCCCGTACAATCAATCCTCTTCTCATCTGCATCAACTCTACCTCTATCTCCCAGCACCCTCTTCTGCTGTGCCCTTTGGAACACCTTTTCCATGATTACTAAACTTCCTTTGATCTATAATATGTTCTTTTCTCGTTCCTTCCATTTTCTGGAACTCATTGAAACCTGAATCTAGCTAATAACAACATGCCTCTAGTCACCCTTGTTGATATTCAATTGCCTTTCTCTTGTAATTACTGATCACAGTAATTATAAGGGAGAGTAGGAATCCTCCTAAATTTCCACTGCCACTCTAATGACCTCTGTTGGCATTAGAATGTGAACTCTTTGCAAGAAAGAAATGTTTTTGCCTTTACATCCCCAATGTGTAGAACTGTGTTAGGCGCATAGTAATCTCCTAATAATATTCACCTAATAAATACTTTCTCACGATGATAGTGCTGCCACATTTTCCTACCACCAACACTCAAAGTCCCTCTTCCTTTGAGTTTCCTGAAACTCATATTTAACCAATCAATGACCATTATCTGTCAACCCCCATGTCATTCTCCCTCTATTCTCAAAGACTTTAGTGCCTGGCTCATAATCCTTCTCATCTACCTTGATTCCTCTTTATAATAGGAGACTTCAACATACATAGCAGTATTACTGAAAATATCTTAATTTCATAATCCCTTGGTCTACTCCACTCTCATCTTACTCCTTCACTTCACTTCTACTATACAGAGAGATATTTAAGCAAGGTTGATCTTACCATCACCCACAAACATTCATCTTCCATGTACGTGAACTCTTAAGCTCCTTTTATTTGATCATACTTTTTCCTTTGCCTTATGAAAACTGTTCTTCATTCTCACCATGACCTCCAATCTCTCTATCCCTTAATACTAATGCCAAGTCATCAACCATGCAAAGACTACTCTCTCCTCCCTTCTCAAACTTTGTCCTTTGGCAAATCAGTTCAAATCAACACCATCTTCTGCTCTCAAATCATTTACCCCCTGCTTTAATCACAGATCATGCTTTGTCAAACCCAAATTTTGGACTACATGTACCATCTTTCTCTTTTGCTGTTAAATAGCGCCAAAGGAAATCACAAAATCATAATCACTGGCTTCACTACAAATTTATTTTATCTCATCTCACCTGTAGTCAGGCAATCAATCTATTCCTCCCAATTTTCTATCCTATTCATACCATCAACTGTTAGAAACCTTCTCATCTCTCAGATTGCCATGTACCTCCTCCCTCACCTCCTCTCATCTGAAGTCACTCAAAAGACCTCCCCCTCTACCCTTCTCATCTTACCTTCTTCTAACATCATCACTAACTACCTGCTTCCTTTTTCCAGTCTCTGATATGAGGTGGCTCTTCTTTTTACCAAGGACAAACTCTCTTCACACCAAGGCCAAACCCTGAAGGACCTTTGCAGCCATCTCACAATCAGCCCCACTTTGTGTCTCATCTTTAGCCTTTCCCTAACTCTAGGTTCCTTCCCTGTTGCCTACAAATATACCCATGCCCCCTCCATCCTAAGAAGAAGCAATGAGAAAAAAACTTACTTTATCATGTATTCCTCACTAGTTATTGCCCCATATCTCACCTCCTCTTCTCAGTTAAATTCCTTGAGTGGGAGGGAGAACCAACATTCATAATTGGTGTCTCTACTTCCCATTCTCTCATACTCTTTCTACATTTTTGTTATTTGATTGAAATTACTCTCTGCAAAGTTGCCAGTGATCTCTTATTTGCCAAATAGAATGACCATTGCAATCCTCATCTTTCTTGACCTTCCTACATCCTTTAGCACAATTGATCATCTTCTCCTCTTATATATACTCTTTGTTTTGAGGGGATGTTGCTCTGTCTCTGTTCTCCAATATATCTGACTATTCCTTTGTCTTTTTTGTTGGATTTTAATTCATGTTACCCCACAAACTCTTCATATCTCCCCTCCCCAGTCTCTGCCCTATACAGTCCCCCCCTCTCTTTCCCCTCCTCTGTCTCTGTCCCTCTCCTCTCCCTCTCCTCTTCTTTTTCTTTTATACAATGTCTCTTGGTGAGCCCATTAGCTCCTGTTAATTCAATTATCATCTCTATGCCCATGATTCCTATATGCTATGTATCCAACCTGAGTTTCTCTCATCAGCTCTCATTCCACATCAAGTGTCTATTAGGCATATCAAATTGGGTGTCTCTTAGTTGCCTCAAACTCAATAATTCCAACATAGAACTCATTATCTTTTACCTCCAAACCAGCACCCTTCCTCCCACCACTTCCCAACTTCTGTATTACTGTCATGGTCACCACCATCTCTCCAAATCATTTAGGTTCACAACCATTGTGTCATCATTGACTTCTCATTGTCACTCACCCCTACATATTTATCTGGTTAGTAAATCTTGCCATTTCTACCATCTCTCTCCACTCATAGAGCTATCACCTCATCACTTCTTACCAGGAAAATTGCAATAATCTATTAAACTGTTTTCTAACTCATTCTTCCCTACTGTAATCCCTCCTGCACTCAACTGTTAAAGTGATTTTCCTACAGTCAGTCTGATCTTGTTACTCTACCCCTACCCCAACTACTCAATAAATTTCCTATTACTTCCAGGATCAAATATAATGTCCTTGATTTCATGTGTAAAGCTTTTCATAAGCTGAGTCCTTTCCATTTTATTCTTACACTCTATTTATTTATTTTGCAAATGAGGAAACTCAAGATTGGAGAATTTAAATGACAATTTTGGTTTTTAGGGGGAAAAAAGATGACTTCAATGTTATATTTAAATAAGCATGTTTTCACCTGCAAAGGGCTAATGCAATCACATATTTGAAAGCATAAATAATGGATACTGAATGAGAGAGAAATGACTAGAGTGGGCTACTCCCACTTAATTAACTTGACACAAAATTTCATACAGCCAAAACACAGGACAACATATGCCCGAATGTCTCTATACAGAGTAAGTATGTGGTACTAATCATCCTTGATTTAGTCAAGGTTCCAGGATGGGATGTATCTGCGATGACAAGACCTTTCAGAGACAGCCCTGATGACAGTTCTCATGCTGTGTTCTTGTCTGTAACTTCTGTCACCTCACTCAAAGGCAGGACTTCTTAAAATGACATCTATATATTCCCAAGAGGAATGTGTGTAGATTTCAGTGGATCTATGTACTTGGATGGGGAAACAAAGTCTTTATTTTCAGACCTTTAAATGAAATTAAGCACTTCCTTCAATTATTTAAAAACATTATTCTAAGAAGTTCAAACTTTAGCTCAGATGGCCCAAATGGCCCATATCCCATAAAAAAGTTTAAAACCCCCATTCAAAGAGCATGCTTGATGCAATACAATGGATTCTACTTGTGTTGAAATATAAACTACCTGAAGTTAGAGATGATACTTTGTTTTTTTGTATTTGTATCCCTAGAGCTTTATACATACTAGGCACTTAAATGCTGCTTGAATGAAATTAAAAAGAAATACAAGTGCTGCTGTACTTTGCATGGTCAGATCACATCTGGGGTATTTTGTTCAGGTCTGGGTACCATTTTTAGGAAGGAAACTGATAGACTGGAGAATATCCAAAAGTAGACAACTAGATTAGTGAAGTTCTTGCTAGATGAAGATCCTTTGAAGGAACTGTGAATATAGCTCGGTGAAGATTAAAATGGAGCCAAGGGAAGTGGTGGGATAACCATACCAGAGAACAGAAGAAGTATTAGACTTCTTTTTTTATGGATCCAGAGGGAAGTACCAAGGACAAGGGATAAAAGTTGAAAAGAAGCAAATTTAAGGCTGTTATAAGGGGGAAAATGATAACAACTGAGCAAGCTATAGGTCACTTTAGCAGAGAGTAACCCTCCTCACCAGACATCTCTAAGCAAAGGTTAGATGGACCAATCAAGGGCAAGTTGGAGAGGGGATCTTTTTCAGGTGTGAATATGAGCATGTTATCTCTGAGTTCCCTTCCAACTCTGACATTTTGTGAGTTTAAATCCAAATATGACCTCCTTTTCTTTATATCACACTTCCAGGGAACCTCTTGCACAGTTTATACTTGACCAATCTCATAGATATCTAATAGCTTCCAAGGGGGTCTAACTCACAACAGATTTATTAGCTTGTTAGAATTTCAAGTCAATGAAGCTCAGAATTGAGAGGGAACTCAAAGTTCATCTAGTCTAATCTCTACCTAAAAAGAATCTACTCTACAATAAAACTGAGAGATAGGTATACTTCCTCCATTTGAAGGTCTTCAGCGAGGGGGCCTTCCCATGGAGGTCTAAACCTACATTAGTTGTTTGCACCTTCTACCCATTCATCCTAGTCATGGGGTCATGAAGGACAAGGCCAATCTCTCTTCTACATGACATGCCTTCAATTTTTTAAGGCAATCAGGGTTAAGTGACTTGTCCAGGGTCACACAGCTAGTGTCAAGTGTCTGAGGTCGTATTTGAACTCAGGTCCTCCTGACTCCTAGGTCAGTACTTTAACCATTGCATAACCTAGTTGCCCAAAGACCTTCAATTATTTAAAAGTTATCATGCCTAAATATCTTCTTTTGTCCAGGCCAAAAAATCTCTGATCCTTCAGATTCTTTTATAGCATGAATTTAAATCCTTCACCATCTTTGGTGAAATCTTGAGTAAAAACTCAAGATCAAACTGTATTAGAGCTGATTTTGACCTACTCATTTATTCTGTCACCAGACATGTAAGGCTTCATCAATCCCTAGTTTTCCCTCTCCTATATTCTCTTGGTTCTCAGTTTGTCTCCTAGATTTAATATGTTTTATGAACTATCTCTGTGACTTAAAGGATGGAATTAAATATATTTCTTAATTTGCTTAATCACTGAAATATATCTACAGGTAAATAAATCAATGTGTATATTACTAAATAAATAAAAACATTTCAAATTTCTACCCTTTAGTTAAAAAATAAAAAGTTACCAAACTGCATAAAAGTCTTAGAATGGACTAGAAATGAATGTGACAACAATCAGATAATGATGTGGAAGTTGAAGTAATTGAATTCACCCTTGAAGAGACAGTACAACATCTGATTTAATGGAAGATTATATTAAGAAATGTTTGATGACTCCCAGGAAGAAAGTCATCTAGAATGATTTATACTTAAACAGAACTTCACACTATTTCTGGGAGGTCAATATTTCTCATTCTCACTGAAGGTATATGTAGAATATGAATAATGACTTTCACTATAACTTGACAATTTCAAGCCCATTCTGATGGCAACATAAAATGGTTTCAGTTAGTAACAGATCTTTTTTTGTTTCTGTTTATTTTCACATTTTCCAGGGAAGACACATCTCTAAAAACCTTTGATCACCTTAGGCTGGCCCCTTTGCTGATGGAAGCCAAAAAGATGGATTAGGTCTTTACAAATTCAGTTGAATCCCAAAACAAAATCCTTTCCAGTACTATACGTTGATCAATGATCTAAATAATAATAAATCCACAATCTGGTACAATTTTTTTAAAAAATCAACAAATGAAATGCCTACTGTATACAGAGCACTTGGCTAATGGCAACTGATATTTATAATGCATTTTAAAATTTCAAGGAGTTTTACTTATATTATCTCTTTTGGACCTGAAAAAAATCTTTTCAATTAGTTACTATATAAATTATTTCCATTTTACAGATGAAGAAATTAAGCCTAAGATGACTGCCCATTGTTACACAAGTAGGGAGTTTTAAATGCAGGATTTGAACTCAGGTCTGTCAAACCCCATATCCAACAAGTATCAAGTATGCCATGCTGCCTTTTGTAAATTTCCAGGGCCAGGGAACGAGAAAGCTCTAATTAAGATGTCAGCAGTTTTGCGCATGACCACATGCAGTAGTTTTATAAGTGTGATCTTTCTTGGTTTAGTGCAAGGGTTCTTAATCTGGCACCTGCAAACATTTTTATATGCTGATAACTGTATTTCAATGTAATTAGGTTTTTTTTTCACTTTATGCATTTAAAAACATTACTCTGAGAAGGGATTCGCAGACTGCCAAAGGGGTCTGTGACTACAAACAATAATCAGAACCTTGGGTTTAATTTAACCAATGTCAGAGTGTACACAAACTAACTCTGTGACTTTAGGCAAATCACTTCCCTTCTCTGGACCCCAGTCTCCTTTTCTGTAGAATAACAAAAGTCTTCCAAAGCAGCTTCAGGGGGAGAGGGAAGCACTCACCAATCAGAAATGTCAAAGATCTTTTGCAGAAAGCATCACTTGAGCAGAGCCTTGAAGGGCAGTACCAACCAATTAAGGAGCATTATTAAATACGTGCTTTGTTCTAGTCACTCTGCTAGGGGTCAAGGGTACAAAGCCCTTACCCTCCAGGACTGGGGTCCAAAGATGCTATTCTGGAATGACACTGAGAAGATAGCTACCATGTAGAAATTTTTTTCCATGGAGACAATTATTCTGAATTCCATAAATGAACTGTTGTAACTCGTAGAAGAATAACTTTACTATCTGTATTTTTTGTCCTTTAATTTTATTTTTCCAACCATGCCCGAAGGGCTACAAAAATATGCTTACCCTTTGATCCAGCAATAACACTTCTAGGGCTGTATCCCAAAGAGATACAAATGGGAAAAGGGCCCACATGTACAAAAATATCTATAGCAGCTCTTTTTGTGGTGACAAAGAATTGGAAAGTGAGGGGATTGGGGGATGGCTGTACAAGTACATGCTGTACAAGGTATATGGTGGTGATGGAATCCTATTGCTCTATAAGAAATGATGACCAAGTGAACTTTGGAAAAACCTGGAAAGACTAATAGGAACTGATGCTGAGTGAAGGGAGTAGAACTAGGAGAACATTGTATACAGTGACAGCCATATTGTGTGATGACTAACTTTAACAGACTTGGCTCTTCTCAGTAACGCAAGGTTCTAAAACAACTCTGAAAGGCTTGTGATGGAAAATGTTACTCACATCCAGAGAAAGAATTGCAATCTGAATGTAGATCAAAACATGCTATTTGCTCTCTCTCTCTTTTTTGGTGTTTTATTTCTTCTTTCTCATGATTCATTTATAACTTTTCTTTACAAAATGACTCATGTGATAATATGTTTAATATGAATGTGTATGTAGAACCCATATCAGATTGCATGCCATCATGGGGAGCGGGAGAAAACTTAAAACTCAAAAGTTTGTGGAATTGAATGTTCTAAACTAAAAATAAATTAAAATTTAAAAAATAAATTTTCCCCAATTACATGTAAAAATGATTTTTAACATTCCTTTACGTAAGTTCCAAATTATCTCCCACTCTCCCTTCTTCCTTCCTCCACCCTCATTGAGAAGGGAAGTAATTTGATGTAAGTTATACAGGTATCACTACCTGTCTTATTGACATCATCATCCTCATCCTCATCATCATCCTTACTATTCTTTTTATTTCTTCAGTAAATGCAAATAGACAGCTAGGTGGCACAGTGGATAATGCCCAGGGCCTGGAATCAGGAAAACCTGCTCAGATGCCTACTAACTGTGGGACCCTAGGGCAAGTCAGTCTTTCTCATCCTCTGTTTCCTCATCTGTGAGATGGGGATAATAGTAGCACCTACTTCCCAAGGTTCTTGTGATGATTGAATGTACTAATTATCCGCTAAGTACATCGCAAACCTCAAAGCACTGTATAAATGCTAGTTATTACTATTCTGTCCACCCATCACAGTGCTTAATTTCCATAAATCTCTCAGGAAGACAGAGTAGTTGCTTCAGTGCTTATTCAGGCAAAATCTCAGCCCTACGCCCTAGGGTTGTGGATACAGTGAAAGTCTTCCACCCAGCAAACGGAAGTTTTTAAAGGAAAACCACAGATCATTGTGATTCCCCAGGCATCAGCCCATCTTTTCACTCTCCTACCACAGCAATAAAACTTTCAAAATAAAAAACGTTCGGCACTGAAAATTAAAAAGTAAATCAAGAAAACCTGCGAATTTCTCAGCAGATTGACCAAGTGGGAGATACATCGCCACTGCAGGCCCCATAGAACAGGGCTCCTTGGCTGGTACTTGTTGGGGAATTAATTCAGCTAATAGCCTTCAGCTTTCCCCAAAGGTTCCTCATCTCTCCATGTGCAAAATGCTCTTGTTTTGAGCTCACTGGAGTCTTTTATTCCAGCCTCCCCTCCCCCCAGTGCCAGGAGGTGAGTTCTGTCTTCTCTTCCAGGAGCAACACGTGTCCAGCTCTACCCCAAGATGAATCCAGATGCTTAAACAAATTTGCAATGTTCCTTGTATTTTGGGGTTCCCTATTGTTTTGCCCTTGCCAGGCTACATTCTGGAATAATGGGAAACTTGGGTAATTTAATATTTTTAGCAAGTGCCCTCCCTTCCAGATTTTCCACTTGAATTCTGGTAGAAGAACGTTCCCATTTTGACCACAGAGCTTCCTCCTCATGCTGACAACACCTTAGCAAACCGCAGTTTATGACAAGACAATTAAGTCAGTCCAGTAGATCTTTCAGAAGAATCTCTTGAAAGAAGAAAAAGGATAACTTTAATTCATTTAGCACTTTCACATGTCATAAATGCATTCCCTAATTACGACACCAGAGATTCATGTAGCTACCACTTAATAATTGTATTGTGAATGGCTAACATTAATATAGCATCCTAAGGTTTTCAAAGCACTCATTATCTCATTCTATCAGCACAACTCTGGAAGGTAGGTGCTACTTTTATCTTCATTTTCCAAATGAGTAAGCAGAGAGACAATGGGTAGGTGTCTTTCATAGGGTCACGTAGCTAGTCCATATCTGAGACAACATTTGAATTCAGATCTTTCTGACTTCAAGTTGGCACTTCATCTGCTGTCCTGGCAGCTGTCAGTTAGAAATGGATCGAACCCAATAGATCACTGAGGGATAGTGGAAAAGATCAGTGGTCTGGGAAGCAAAAGAATAAATTCAAATATGGGCCCCCACTTACTTTTTGTTATTGGACTTGTGATTTCATTGGTACAGAGAATGCCCAGTCAATACAGACCAAAAATCGATCTATGTATTTATAGATTTACAATGCCCAATGTAATGAACAGTTAAATGAAATGTCCAGTATTATTCCACAGCCAATATATGATAGAAACAGAATTTCAATCTTGGCGTTTCTGACTGATTTCATTGCTCTGTCTCCTTTGAAAATTGAGAGGTCAAAGGGGATGAACTTAGAGGCAGAGAGACATAGTGAAGAAATGGCTAGACTTCAAGTACTTTTTCTGATACTAGATGATCAGGTCACTAACTTGTCTGAACCTCAGGTAACTCTTTAAAGCAAAATTCTAGGCAGGTTTTGATCTTCTTAGTGAAGTGTGAAGATAGTGAAGTGAAGAGATAATGAAATCACAGGTCCTTGACATATGGACAAATTAGATTACCCATAAGGTCTGTTCCAGTTCAGTTATAGAGTCCTGTGAATCTTGTGAACCTTGGCTCTGCCAATAGTGACTAGCAGAGTAATTCTGGGCAAGTAATTTCATGTAAAATAGTGAAAAGATGATTGATCCAAAGACCTAGTTCAAATTCTGGCTCTCTGCTTACTAACAGTGTGTCTTTGTTCTTCGTTGCCGAATAAGACCATACCATCAGAGAAATAATGACATGACTTGCACTTGACTTTGTTTGGAGTGAGGGAGGGCTGTGCATGTCACTAGCCTCACTTCTCCTCCAGAGCCATCTGAATCCAGAGAACTGATATTCATCAGGATGACTGGAGATGACCCTGGATGAGGCAATTGGTGTTAAGTGACTTGCCCAAGGTCATACAGCTAGTGAGTGACAATAAAACCCAAGACCACACAAAGGCAAATTACCTTCTTTACTTCTCTGAACTTCAGTCTTTTCATCTGTCAAAGGAAGGAGCTAGAAGAAATCATCTCTAAGGTGTTTTTCTAGCTCTAAATCTTATGCTTTCTCTGAGTTCCAGTTTTCTTATCTAACATTAAGAGGTTGGACTAGACTAGTGGTTCTTTAAGTATGGACAGTGGACCCCTAGGGGTCCCTGAAACTCTTTTGGAAATACTCACAAGGTCAAAACTGTTTTTATAATAATATTAAGATATTATTTCTCTTAAAATATTCCTTTATCTTCTAAATGCATATTGATGTAAGATTGGATTTTCTTCATAAAATAACAGATCATAACAGATTGAAAGCAGAAGCACATATGAAAATCCAGTTGTTTTCTAGTAAGCCAGACTTGAAAGAGAGTTGTAAAAATATGTAAAACAATGCTACTCTTCTTTTCGAAAACAGCTATTTTTCGTAAACAGCATTACTTATGTGAACATGTTTATTTTTATTTCTGAATAAACTAATACCTTACATGTATCCATTTAAATTTATAATATAATAAATATTGCTAGTTTTAACTTATCTAAACCAAAGCTCTTTGGGACCTTTAATAATTTTAAGAGTATAAAGTGGTTGGCTCTGAAACCAAAAAGTCTGAGAGCCTCTGGACTAGTCCCATGTCCCTTTTAACTCATATTCTGTGACTCAGCTAATCCATTGAATCCTCTTATTTTAGCTACATGGAAATGGAAGTCTAGAGATGGGAAGAGATTTGCTGATTATCACAAAGAGTGAGAACAAGCCTCAAGGCTAATCCAATTTTCCCTCACACCATCATCTTCACTGCAAATATTTTCTGTAAAATCTATAACATATAAAAACTGTTATTAGGCATTAAGGAGCACAAAAAGTTATAAAATGTGACCTCTGACCCCAAGGGGCCTATAGTCTTTTTGTTGAGACAGAATAGAATATAAAAGACAGATAATGGACAATAAAAACTATAGAAAGAAGTTAGGAAGATAAATTCAGTAGGAACTTCGAGAAAACTGGCAAGGAGACTGGCAAAAACTAGATTTAGGTTATCATCTGGAAATGTATGCTCTAATGAATTCCAAATGTATAACAATATAAAAAAGTTGTAAAGTAGATGGAAAGCTACAACTTTCAAAAGTATGGGAAGTGGAAAAATTCATAAGATATTTACAAATCCTCTCATTTAATGTTTTTCTAATATATTTTTATTTGTTTCATTAAATATTTCCCAATTACATGTAAAAATATTTTAATTCGAGGTTAGCACTGATGCTAAAATAATAGAAAAACTTGTTGGAGGAACCGTATTAAGAGAAGCCAAAAATTCACTCCTGGGGACATTGTGAATTGGTTTAACTATTCTGGGAAATAATTTAAAATCATGAAAATAATATACTAAGTTATTCGTACTCTTGGACCTAGAGATTTTGCACCTGGGATTATATCCCAAAAAGGTTACTGATAACAGTACAAGACCCACATATAAAACAAAATAAAACTATCAAAAAACCTTGTTCATGGTTGTGGTCACAAAAGACAGAAAGCATTCAGTGTTCAATTATTGGGGAATGGTTCAACAAATTGTGATATCTGAGTGCAAAGGAATACAAGTGCTTGATTAAGAAAGAAAAGGAAGAATGCAAAGATCCATAGTAGGATGGCATAATGAAGATGGAAGGAAGCCAAGACAAAATGACAGTACACGCAGTAAATCTGACTGTGATCATGACAGAATGGAAAAGGAACAAAAAGTTACTCAGATGCAACATTCAATAATAGCACCGTATCTTCAAAGTTAATGTTCAAACGCCAAGTCCTCCGTGTCCCACCTTTGTAACATCTCTCAGATATAGTCCCTTCTCTCCTCTGACACTACCTGGACTGTTGTAAGAGCCTGTTGGTTGGTCTCTGTGCCTCAATTTTCTCCGCACTTCATTTCATCCTCTATTCAGATGTCCAGGTGATCTTCCTAAAGCATGTTATTCCCCTATTGAATAAACTCCAGTGGCTCCCGATTGCCTTCTGGATGAAAGGCAAAATCTTGGGATTCTCTACCTCCTTAATTCTTCCTCATGGCTTTCTTAGGTTCCTTCAAGTCTACGTTAAAATTGTATATTATGCAATAATTCTTTCCTAGCTTTCCTTAATGGTAGTTTTTTCTTCTGAAATTGTTTCCAGTATTTTATATATAGCTTGTTTTCACAGAATTGTTTCCATGTTGTCTCCCCTTTAGATAGATTGTGAGCACCTTAAATCAAAAACCGTTTGCCTGTCTTTTTATCCCCAGCTCTTAGGACAATGACTTTATTAACTACAAAAAAAAGGCGCTTAATAAATGATTGTTGACTTGATTTCTTGAAAGAAAAACACACTATATTACACATTTAGCAAATTTTAACAATGTACTGATTTGTAGTAAGGCATGGAGAGGGTGAGTTTTGTACTTTGTAAGTAGATTTACTTATAAGATTGTTTGTGTCCTATGAAAATAAAAATGTATCAATATATTCTTGAAAGATCATAGGATTTAAAACCATAGACTTAAGAGCTAGACCAAATCAGTACAATTTAAGATATTATCACAAAAGTTGGTATTAAAATCTCAAGGCCAGGATTCTCTAGAATAAAAATACTACTCTCTCTCTTCCTAAGCAGTGATCAGCTGCTCTAATCCATATACAATGAAAACACTAATTACTTCTTTTCCAGTTAGCATGCTAGAAATAATCATTGGTAGGCCAGATGTATCTAAACAAGAACACACGTTTTCAATGACCTACACCTTTGATGCCTTTGAGGAGTTATTTGTTTTCTGGAGCATCATTCTGCTAATGGGGGCTATAGAAACTATCAAGAGCTATTGCTGATAAATTTTCCTGTCAACTCAAGAGCAATCTTTGTCCACAATACAATCATGTACATTTATAATAAAACAATTTAGAAAGGAACACATTTTTAAGGCAAGAAGTGCTTTCTTAGAGCTACAATTAAATTTATCTTGGGAGAATATTTTTTACACTACAGTGTGAAATGTCAACTATCAAACTAATAATCCAGAGAACTGTCTATATACATAGGAATATGGATTAGACTTAGGATTTCATTGATGTAGATAAAGAACTCCCACTACCAATGCAAGTCAGCACCTTTACTGTACCTTATATCCTACAAAATTACTTTTTACACTGGGAAATCAAGTGATTTTCTCAGGGTCACAGATCAATATTCCTCTTATTTATATATGTCTGTATGATCAACTCTCAATTTTTCAAATGTTGTTTATTATCTTTCCTGGTTATTTGAAGAAGATTATTAATTGCAATTCAATTTTCCCATAAATTTCTAGATTGTCATAATTTTATATATTTTCAGGAATTTTCTGGATTTATGACTTCACTGGTGAAGAGATTCCTTCCAATAATGAGTTGAGATCTTAACAGCTACATATTCACTCATTCCTTGTCATTTTTGTCTGTCTTTCCATTAATCTTCCAAAGGTGATATGTCTGCATGGTAGCCCTCCTCTAGCTTCTTAGAGATTTGTGAACTCTAGTGAAACCAAGATGTCTGTCTGTAATCCCATATTTCTCCCACATGACAAGTGTACCTCCATTCCTAAATCCTACTTGCTCTTGATAAACCACTTCTTGTGTACAAATCATCATTTTTATTATTCTACAGCATATTTTACATCACCCAATATTATCCTTATTGTCTTTTGAGTGACCTGCAATTTGTGATTACCTATTTCCATGATTCATGAGTGGTAGCCAAAACTCTCCATTTGGACTCTATCACTTAAGGACATGACGGACTCTGGGAGGAAGGTGGCAATGACACATGGAATAAAATCACAATCTCTGATTAGACCCAAATACAGATAGAAATCTGCGCTGGAGGTGACACAATTTTAAAAGCATTTGAATAGTTATCACTTTTTTAAAAAAAAGATGTATCAATTAGGATGGAAGCATTAAAAAAAATGAAAAAAGTCCTAGATTATACTTTTATCTCTAAAAAAAAAAAGGCAAGTAAGATTTCTCCATTTCATTAAAAATAAGAGAAATGCATTTTTTAAAGATGACTGAGAAAGCATCTATTTTTTTCAGTTTCAAACAAAGGGTCCACATGCTGGGGCATGCTTGAGTGAGCTCTTTTTGGCTCACTGATTGATGAGAACAGATTATTAAATTTTTAATATGAGCAATTACACTTCAGAAATCAGTAATCCCTATAAATCAGGGCTTGATTTATTGTTTTGTTGGCTTCTGGGCTTAAGACAATGATGGATGATATCAATAATGTAGATTAACCTTACAAAGGTGCCACAAGCACATTTTTTTTCACAGAGCTGGTTATTAAACATTTACCAGAAAAGCCCTGAAACTGGGGTAAGAAAACTGAAATTACTTAACCAAATGCAAACAAAGAGCTGCAGAATGAATATCTGAAGCCAGGTCCTCTGACTCCAAATTCAGTGCTCTGATGCCTCATGTATTGAGCATATGATATCATCAAATGTGCAAGTCGTATCATAAAAAGAGCTGCAAAAAGATCCTGGTGGGCAAGAATTATGGGCTGAGTCTAACATCTTCTTCTCCAATACTTTAATGATCTAATTGATATCTGGCATCCCTATAGTGATTCAGAACACAAATTTCCTATCCCAAGCAGTTCTTGTCCATGTCGTCCCATAAATCCTATATGAGGGTCCACCCAGCATCCAATTCTATATAGAGGGATCATCCACTGGAGGTCTCTTATTGGAACTTTTAATATTAAACAGGTACCAGTTAGTGACTGGGTTACACATCAGTTATCCCTCATTCTTGTTCCATGATTTTAAATTATTTTCTCATCGTGCATCTCCTAATGACTCCTGTTACATCACTTCTGATAAGCAGGTCTTATTTGATAATGTGCTATTCTCATTTTATGACCACCATATGCCTTTCCATTGTTCCTTTAATCACCCACAATTTTTGATTCTTTGCAGTTGTATATGAGCACAACATACAGCATTACTAGAAAAATAACATTATTAAGAAGCTAGATTTTTGGTTCATAGGGAAATTTTAGTTCACCGAAAGCATTTCAATTACACAAAGATAATCCATCCTTGCAACCTTCTTCCTATTATATCATCAGACTATCTAAATATCTGTCCACCTATTGTATCTGCCCAAGACAGATGAACTGATAGATCAATTTATGGTCTGGGTATTTGGCAATTTTAGAGTCCAGTCAGCCAATAAGTTAGGCAGGCATTAATTAATTGCTTACTATGGGTTGGTCTAATGCTGTTATCTTAGGGATACAAGAAAGACAAAAATCGTCCTTAACCTCAGGAACCCCACATTTCAAACTTTATTTTTTTTTTATGTATACATAGGTAGGTCAAATTCTTTAGCATATTTGTGGATATCACTTGGGAAGTTTTATAGTATTGTATAGAATTCTCAGGGCTTGATCCATGCAGCACATTGTCATACAGGACCATTTGGAGGACTTAATTATCCAGAGGATCACATCTTCTATAGGGAATTTTCACAGGATATCCTCCAAGAGAAGTTCTAATCCCTCAGTACTAATCTCTGGACAGACTACATCTGGGGTATGATGTTCAGTTCTGAACACAGCACTTCAGATTCCTATAACTGCCATCAATGAAATGTCATACAGCCATAAGCTGGAAACATAATGATGAGAAAAATGGAGACCATACTGCATGAAGAAACAGCTGAATGAATTGGAATGATTTAGCCTAGAGAGAAGAAATCAAATGCAAGGCAAAATGAGCATTTTCATGTAAATGGTGACCATATGGAAGGAGTGTTTTTGCTCTATTTAATCCATAAGGAGGAAACTAGGAGCATTGGGTGAAAATTACCAAGAGGCAGATTTAGGCTTGATATGGTGGAACACTATGTAACCACTTGGCAAAGGAAAAATGGGCTAACTTGGAAGATTGTGAGTTCTCTCTCACTGGCAGGTTTTGAGTGGAGGATGAATGAGCCCTTCCTTGTTGAGGATGTTAGTGAAGCAATTAATGATGAGGAAGGGTTTGAATTAAGAGGTGTCATCTTATATTGGAGAGAGGGCTGACCTTAAGGTCATGAAGATGTGGGTTCAAGTTCAAGTCCTTCATCTATCATATATTAGCTATATGACTAGGGTGAAGTCATTTACACTGTTGGTGTTGCAGGTAAATTAAGTTAAAAATGAGTTGCCATTATGCATTAGTGGCAAGAGACTTCACATGAGTTCTCTACAGGTATGAAATCCCAGGTCTAGACCAAAAAGGAAGGAGGGAATATACTGTATTTAATAGTCTCTAGGTCCCTTTTCAATTCAGGTCCCGTGATTACTTTACTTGAACTCAGAATAATTGAAAAGAGTTTTTCCCCTTTCTTAAACAAAATCATATTTGTGATATTGATCCGTTAATGGAACACATACTTATTTAGCACCTTCTAAATGCTGAGCATTGTGGTGCTAGAAAAGACAGGAAACTTAGGCAAGATACAGTTCCCTTTCTTATGTAGCTCATAGTCTAGGATGGAGATAAGACATAAAAGCATATAAATATAATGTATAATAATAAATGATAGATAAAATCAGGATATACTATAGAAATGTAATTAATAAATATATTTGGATTTAATATAATATATAAACAATTATGTGACAACATGCTTTGTGAGGTCCAAGTATTAAGATATAACATATAGGACTAAATGTCACATTTGGTTTGGGCTTTAAAGGACGTTGAAATACACAGGTGGAAAGCAAAACGGAGGATTTTCCACACATGAAGAATACAGAGGTAGAAAGCACGGACTATGTCTGGGTAAAAGAATATACTGTCCCAGTCGGATGGATCCTATGATCCAATAGCTAGATTCCAGAAATGAACGCTAGAAGATACACCTGAAACGTAGGTTGGTGCTGGATTACACAGAGCCTCCTTGACTGTCAGGACAAGGAGTCTGAATTGCGTTCAGTAGGGAGTGGAACAGCATGACCAGATACACGCAGAGGAAAGATTATGCAGGAAAAAGTATTAAGGAAGTGGGAGAAAGGGAAGGGCAAAGGAAAAAAGAACTCAGAATTAAGGAGACCTGTTAAGAGGCTATTAAAATAGGTTAGTCTGGTAATAATCAGGTCTTATGCTATGTTAGTAACAGGAAGAATAAAGAGAAGGTGGTACTACTGTATAGAAGGGTTTTTTTAAAAGAAATAAAAATAAAATAAATATATAAGCATGTGAATACATAAATATAATATATAAATAAAAATACATAGAAAGTATAAAATAAATATATTACATAGCACAGTAACAAAACCAGTCTATTTGTGATTCTTTCTGCCTTTTTTTTTTCATTTTTTCTGTGTATTTAGTAACACTTAAAGGGTACTCTTTTTGTAAATCTATCACTACTAATTAACCTACCCCAGAGTTTCTTACATAAGACTTTCACGTTCTTCTCTGTACATTGAAATGTCCGTGTTTGTTGACAATTGCTAAATTCACAAATTTAAAAAAAAAATACAAATAAAAGACCAGAAAGAAAAGAGAGAAAGAAGAAAGAAAAGGGACCGAACTGAGAAATAATGCAGAAAGGGAACTGAAAGCCCTGGATAACTCAGCAAATATGAGAGGAGATGAAAAAAAATCCCAGATAGCTACACCTCCATTTTCTCTTCCCAGACACAGGCCACTATTCTTATTCAGGGTTGAAACATCTCTTAATTGAATATTGCCATTGCCTCTAGACTTGTCTTCTTTCCACCCCCTTTTTTTCCTATTCCAATGATATTCCTAAACATATTTGACCAACCTACTCAAAAGTCTTCTATGTCTCCCTATTTTCTCTCAGATAACATCCTAATGGCATTTCAAACCCTCCCTAATATTCTTCATTCAAGTCAAACAAGGCTGCTACCAATATTCACCTTCTGTCCTTTATTTAAATGGTCCCTCATTGGTGTAATACATTCCCTCCTCATCTCAGCATATTATCATCTCTAGAATTTCTCAAAGTTCATCTCAGAGGCCACCATCTACACAAGAATTTCCCTGATCACCTTGTTACTTTAGCACCCTCATACAGTTCTGACTTAGTTAGTTGTATACACATTGTATCACCCTCTAGACAATAACCTCTCTTAGGACAGGAATTATTTTATTTTCTTTGTATTCTAGGCACTAGTACTGTCTTTTGCAAAGAGGAGATACTTAATAAGTATTTATTTAATTGAATTGAATTAATAATGAGCCCCTGTTAATTTAGTTAGGCTAAAACTTACACGACAGACAATATTTTATGTTATCACATATCTTTATTTTGGGAACAAGATTCAACTGCAGCAGCAAAACACATGAAAAATGCTAGAAAAAACATAAAAATAAGATTTTATCTTTACAGATAAACCTAAGCGATAAAAATAAAAACTCTTTCCTCAGAATTTTCTTCAGGAAAAAAATAGATGCTAACAGAATGACAGTTATTTTTAAATGATGGTTTATTTTCACACTATAAAAAGCAGTTCTTAGGGGGAAATGGAAAGTGCTTGTTAAAGTAATTAGTGATGAAAACTGTAAATCTCTCCAGTTGCCTCTGGATTCCGGAGACAGCAGAAGTAACATCATCAATTCTGGTTGAAGTATTAAAGAGAATTTCAGAAATGACAGATCAAAAATAAGAAATATTTTGTCATCCTTTCCCTGAACCTCAAAGAATACTATCCTCTTGGCTAGAGTGACTATTTCTCTCAGATTTTCCAGGACAGCCCTGATTTTTAGAAAACTAAGTGCATTTTTATATAGTTTGACAAAAGCAACATGTTTTATCAGACCTCATTCTGGAATCAACAAATACGACCATTGCATCTTGCCTCTAAGATCCTTGATTCCCACATACAGTCTTTCAACACGACTTTTGGCAATTTTGTCCTTTGTTTGATGATTCTAAGAAAGTCTCTACTGAGAGAGCCTGTCTTGAAACCTCAAGTCTCAATCTGTCTCTCTGTCTCTCTGTCTCTCTGTCTCTCTCTCTCTGTCTCTCTGTCTCTCTCTCTCTCTCTCTCTCTCTCTCCTTCGTTTTCACTGCCTGGTCCGCATTCACATTTACCTGGATGCTGGTCATCTAATGGGTTATTGTGGAGTCATCTGCTGGGTAGTTTTACTAAAAAAAACTATATTCCTTTTTTTGTTTAGTTGGTTTTGTTTTTTATTGTTCTTGTGTATTCATTGGAACATGGAATTCCCTAGTTAGGAAATATCCTCTGCCACTGCATCTCAAAAATCTCAACAACATCTCAATGTATCTGCTCTACATTTTTAGAATCCTTGAGCTTGTGAGCACTGGGAAGGTTAAGTGATTTGCTCAGGATCTCACAGTTAATATATGTCAGAGAAAAAACTCAAGCCCTAATCTTCCCTGCTCTTAAGTCACTATCTTTTCATTATTATACTCTGAAAATGTGTACTCTTCCCCCACTAACTACATAAAGAACTTTTAAAAATGATAATTTGTAAGAACATAGAATTAGAACTCAAAGGGACATGTGCGGCCACCTAGTCCCAAAATTTAACAAATGAGATAAGTTGGGTTAAGTGACTTGCCCAGAGTCAGACAGATAGTAGGTAACAGTGCAGGGATTTAAATCCAGGCTTTCTTATTCAAATTCATTATACCATGTGAAAGATCTATAAGTTTAAGGTTACCAGAAATGTTTGGAGGAAAAAAAGCAAGTGATATGATAGCTTCTATGGATTGGCAGGCACTAAGAGGGGAGACTGGGCAAGCAGAAAATCTGTTCTAGGGATTCTATCTACCCTAACTAGATGAGAACAATGGAGAGGTCAGCCTGGGTCTTCTTCTCTGAGATGCTTATACAGCCAATGTCCATCCTCAGTATCTCCCTTCTCTCTAGTGCTAATCAAGCTGACCCACCAGTGTACTGAACTACTCACATAATCTGCTTGTCACCCAAACCTTTCTAGTAAACAGAATTTTATTTCAATCTCAAAGAAACCAGATGCTAAATACAGGTAGATATAAATGTAAATTTAGGTAGAGGAACTTCTGTCTTAATGTCAGACAAGTACTGTTTGCCTTCTTGGTGGATGTGGAAGGGGGTGAGAAGGAGCGAGGGAATTTTAAACTCAAAATATAAAAAGAAAAAAATATTAAAATAAATAACTAATAAATTTGGAGGGGGGGGATGACAGTGATGATCAACTCAATTCCACTCAACAAGCTTTTATTGAGGGCCTCCTATGTGGCCCACCACTAGGGACGGGAATACCAAAAAACAATGAAACAATCCAAAGGAAAACAAACCAAATAGAGAGGAGTCTTAAAATCGGGCCATTTGAGCAATACTTGAAGGAACTGGGAGAAGATAAGGTTTGGGAGAAGTCAGAACTTAAATGACATCTTCAAGTATTTATGGGTTGGTTATGGGGAAAAGGAGTAAGCCCCCTTCTGCTTGTCCAGTATTGGAAACAATTAGTTTAAACAGAAGACACATTTAGGCTTAATAAGAACAAAACAAAACAAAATTTCCCAACTCTTAGAGCCATCAGAAGGAAGGGAATTTCTCATCACTGGAGGTCTACCATCAGTAGACTGAGAGTCATTTATATTTTGTGAAGAGATTCTTTTTATTTTTTTTTCAGATCACTTTGAAGGACTTTCTAGTCTTGAGATTCTGGTATTTTTCAATCCTTCCACATGTTACTATACAAAAGCATCCATTGTCGAAGCATGTTCTCTTGCATAGCCT
This sequence comes from Notamacropus eugenii, assembly GCF_028372415.1. Classification (NCBI taxonomy): domain Eukaryota; kingdom Metazoa; phylum Chordata; class Mammalia; order Diprotodontia; family Macropodidae; genus Notamacropus; species Notamacropus eugenii. The sequence continues at coordinate 328,080,234 of NC_092877.1, forward strand.
ATTTCTTCTTCAAATTTAGCTCATCTTCCTATAGGAATGTTCCATTAAACTAAGAAGTGTGGAGCTGGAAAAATTCTCTCATCCATAGCCCTGCTGGAGGCATGAGTCTGGCTAAACCATAATAAACAGATATTTTTAAACATCACAAAAGAAGGACAATTTTCAATTTAAAAAAGTTAACCTCAGATGAATAAGTTCAGATTAGTTTGTTGTGAAATGGGGAAAAGAAATACAGATTTTCTTAACCTTGGAAAGAATTTTGTGAAACCCAAAACTTTCAAGTCAAGGACAACAGAAGTTAAAAAAAAATAAGTAAACCAAAAACCTCAAATTGCACTGAGTTCTTTCCTATAATTCTTGGAATTCAAATTCTTCATGATATGACAAATAAAGTCACTTTCTAAGCATTAGTAATATCCATAAAAGAAAACAAAAATAAAATAATAAGGGGAAATGCCATCTAGACAATGAAATCTAGACACATGGAATAAATCTACTGTTCTTCCCCCAAACTCCTGCTTCTTTGTATTCATATTCCCCACAGATAGTAGAAAAGAGAACTATAACAAATGAAGGAGTGTGTTGCTACATAACTTAAGTCACTTTTAAAAGCTGAAGGAAGATTTAATTAATTTTATTTTAAATATATTGAATGTATTATTTATGAACCAGAATTCTCTTTATGTTTTGCTGTTAAAATCCAACATAAATTTGCATGACACCATGGAGGACATTAAGCTTTAAATCTATAGTATGCATAGAAAGTGTCCAACCTCTCTTCACTAGAAACTCTTTGATTTAGTTGTACTGGGAACTGTTTGGCCCAGGACTGCTAAAGAAAGCATTATCTAATGCACCGAGTACATCAATATAATGCCTACATTTTCCATTATGATTTAATACTGTGGTTATAAAGTTTGTCTTCTGCTAGAAGCCTATTTGTCCTGAGCTATATCACTTTCTGATAACTGTATTTGCTTATGGGGTAAGCAGCTTTTACATCTCAACACGGTTGCCCCCACATTAGTAATTCCAATAGAGAGAAAGTCATTTCCAATTCTTCACAGATCCAGGAATATTTTTCCATATTTTAACCTCTTAATTTGCTATACATAGTCATTAAAAAAAAAACAACAGTAATATTTAATGCAATTAGGTTGCTTCATCTGTAGAATTAGCAGGTTGGATCTGGCCTCTAAGATTCCTTTAGCACTAAATCTGTTATCCTACAGCTATCTAATTAACTTAAGAGAAAAGCAAGAAAACCACATAAGTTATTTTATAGAATTTTTTTTCATTAAAATATATTTTGATGATAATAGTAATGTTATCTAAATCTAGAGCCAAAGCTAGGTGACAGTGACTATGGCTTTGCCCCAAAGTTCATAAATTTACTGACTTTTGATGGTAATCGTGCTCCTTCAAGATGTAGAAAGACTTGAATTTTGTATCTAGTTAGAAAGAACAATTATTTTTACTAGGAATTTAAAAGATGGTTCCCTTCTCCCCCATCCCAAATCCAGCAACTATAACCCAGGTATGCTTCTCCACATTCTGGACCCAATCCGGAGAGGTGCCTTCTCCATCTTTGGTGACTCTACTTACATCTTAGGATCTCTATCCTTTGCCATAGAATTTTGTTTCTAGAGATCTGAGGACTCATGCCCATTCCCTCTCCACTTAACACTGCTTTTCCAGGGTACCAGAATTGTTCATTACAGCTCTGTCTATAATTCATTTTATATTATATCACTGTATTTGCACTATTTCTTTCGGTGTGCTTACAGGAAATAGATCATTTTTAAACATTCTGACTTGTAGGCTTTCTCTTGCAATTAAAATTTTAGAGGCCATCCATCATCCTATGAAATGTTCATTTTATTAGGGATGTTAAAATGTTTTAATCTGTAACGACAGTTTGTTTTGTATTATTTCCTCCCATAGAGGCTCCGTTTTAACTCCAAGTTCAAATATAAAACCTCTATTTGGCTTTTAAAGCCCTTTCCTACTCATTTTAAACTTCTTGTACTTTGTTTCCCTTGATTTATGCTATGTACGATCCAGTGACAGTGAACTCCATATTAATCCTCACACAAATACTCCATCCCCTAACCCTGTGCACTTTCACTGACTGTTCCCCATACCTGAATATTCCCTCTCTCCAACTTTACCTCCTGATTTCCCTAGATTCCTTCCAACCTTCCCTCTGAAATTCCCTACAATTTCTCCTGTATATTAGTTGTTTACATGTTATCTCTTACAATAGATTGTGTGCTCCTTATGGGCAGAGATTGTTTTTATGTTTCTTTGTACATCGAATACTTAGCATAGTTCCTGGAACCAAGCACTAAATAAATGGAAATTATTGACTTTGCATGGCACCCTTTATCCTGATTTAATTCCTATGCAGCATTTAACAGTCCCAAAGATCAATGTATTTATAAAGTTGAACATCAACATTTATTCGCTGGTCACGTTATTACTACGTGAGTTGGGTTCTTAGATGTTATTCCAGTGATGACCTTTTGCTGTTGTTTCAGTCATGTCCAACTCTCTGTGACTCCATTTGGGGTTTTCTTGGCAAAGTTACTGAAGTGCTTTTCCATTTCTTCTTCAGCTTATTTTTACACATAAGCAAACTGAGGCCACCAAGGTCAAGTGCCTTGCTCAGGGTCACACAGCTAGTGTCTGAAGCCAGATTTGAGCTCAGGGAGATGAGTCTCCCTGACTCTAAGCCCAGACTCTAGGAAAGATCTGGAGTTAGAAAACTTGGGTTCAAGTTCTGTCTCTGATGCTTAATACTGTGTGACTTTGAGCAAATCCAAATCTCTGTGGACCTCAGTTTCCTCGTATGTAAAGTGGGAGGGTTTAGACTAGATGAGACCTTCTTGAGTTTTTATGATAAACCTCTTTGCCTTTCTAGGGGAGCTTATGTATCTCTTCTGAGAATAATGTTTTTAAACATTTATTTTTAAAGATACATAGGATTACAAAGAACACCAATTATATTGAAATAAAAATACAAGGGTTTTTTTTTTTCATCTAAGTTCACAGACTCCCTAAAATCCATCCACAGACCCCTGGACTAGATGAACTCTAAGATTGACTCCAATTCTAATTATGATACTGAGAAGCACGTCTTCTCACTCCTATCAGTCTTCTTCCCACTGTCCACTGCTGCCTTCTTCTTCATAAAGCAGTGAGTTGGTGAGGAGAAGGCCCAGGGTTATTTAATATTTCTTGGATACAAGTACAACACTTGAGATGCTGATCTGTTACCCCTTACTCTCACCACATCACTGACCCCTCTTTTTTGTTCATGCATATCATGAATGGTGTCTGTTAGGCCACACATTACATTTAAGTATTCACTGCTAAAAGACTGAAGGGAAAGGAGAGAGGAAAGGGGTATTGAAGGAGGGAGAGAGAGACAGAGACAGATAGATGGAGTGGATTGGGGGAAGGCATGGAGGAGAAGGAGAAGAATTCTAAGATATATGGACAACTAAATCCTATTACCACCACCACACCTTACCTCTGTCCTAAGCTTGTGATCAATTTCCCAAACTCTTCATCTATTTCTTCTTTCTGTCTGGGTGTTCTATAGTATATTCCAATGACAAAATTACTTATTTGTACCTCCCTTTATTTTATCCCAAGTACTATCTATATAACATTATCCTACCTCTTCTTTTTAGATTTCTTCCCATAAGTAAACCTTCTTAGTATATACTATTCCCCAATGTCTATTATTTCTTTTGACTATCTTATTTATTTTCAATATCACAGCTTTCAAAACATTCTAATAGTTACAATCATTAGTTGTAATCATTGCTGTAATCATTAGTCCTAACTCACCCAAGTTTCAGTGCTACCTACAGGATCAAATTTGCTTCCTTAAGTTAAAATCTTTAGTTCATCTTTCGCATTTCTTAAAATCGAAGCATTTTTTTAAAAAAAAATCAAAACCATGCATTTCATTACTACATGTTTTCTTAGCTTTTGTGTCCTAAGAATTTCTTGGTGTCTCAGCAGCAATTTGCCTTACATCTCTTTGTGGTATTATCTAGCATGGTGAATATCCTTCAACAGTGATTTCTTCTAGCTCTGTGTCATTTCCACATTTGCCATCTAAACCCTTTCAGTCAGTGATAAAAGTATGAAACAACACAGAGTCAAGCAGAGATCCCTGAGGCTCTTTCACTAGAATTGACATCAGAATATTAATGACTGCTCTTCGGGTCTTACCAGTCAGCAAGTTCTGAATACACTCAACACTGATCTTTATCCTCTGTCTCTGTTTTGTGTACAAGGATAGCATGAGAGATGTTGTTAATGCTGCTAGTCTATTAACTCGTTTTTTTAAAAAAAGAGCTTAATCTGAATACTACAGATAACATTATTTCCATTGAAAAACTAATTATAAATTCTGAACAACTAATTTACAAATTGATTTCCTGAATGTAGCTTACATGAAAATTAGGGACTGTCTACACTTGAATCTAGATTCAAACATCTATTCCGAAATAAAACTGTTTTTTTCAAAATTATCTGCCATTTTGAATTATTGCAGTCTCTCATCCCCTGTGCTGATAGAAGATTGTAAGTGACACTACTGAGAGAGTTTGTAACTTTTTAAAGTATCTTGGCCTTCTTTGGCAGACTGATGAAGCCTACCGACCCTTCTCAGAATCATGTTTGTTTCCTACATTGATAAGTGAAAGAAATGCTAAACTTCATTTAGAGATTAGTGAAAGTGAAGATGCATTTTCTTCTTTTTCTACATTCATGGGCTTGGCTGAAATTTATCCATAAATCCCAGGTTAAGCACTCCTAAGCTATTAGAAAAGCAAACACAATTAATGACATGAAGGACCATAACCTACTTCTCTCTAATTAGATTAGCGAGAAAGAGACCCAAGGTCCCACTGAAATAATCTGGAGCTGTTGTTGTCATTTAATTTAGTCAAATGCGATAAGCATTTATTAAGCTCTATGTTGAGCCCTGAGGATAGAAAGATGAAAAGCAAGACAGTCCCCTGTGCTCCAGGGGCAGGAGAGGAGGAACTTGTAGACAAATAACTGTAATTAGAGTAACTGACTTTGGGAATCAAGGTTGTGTATATTGTCATATGCGCTGAGCATCCCTTATGCCCAGGAGCTACACTGCGCCATCTTCCTATCCTTTCAAGTCATTTTTTCAATTATCTTCCAAATCAAAAATATAGATGGTGAGCATATTTGTAATGGGCAGCTCTCCTCCACCGCTTCCATCTGAACCTTAATAATGTAAAACAGTTGTGAATCTATTTCCTGCTCTGCCTTAATGATATAATTAAAAAAAAAAAAAGTTGAAGCAATGATTCATTATAGGAGTTGACAATTTAAAAAAATCATCAGGCTCCATTTAACTGACTAAGTCATTTTAACCACTTTAGAAAGTTAACTTGGAAATCTACTGCATTGCCTCCAAGCATGAGACAGTGGCGATTGATACAGGCCACATTCATTTTGCTCAGCCTTACCAGGGTTGGATGGAGAGCTCCAGACATATTTCTATTCCTAGGCTTTTACTAGACTATAAGCTCACTGAAGACAGGCACTAGGTCTTATATATCTTTGTATACCCCCTCCCATGTATAACCTAGCAGAATGCCTCCATTTATTGAAGTTTGGATAGATATACACACATATATGTATATATATATATATACATACATATATATACACACGTATATATGTACACACATGTATATATGTATAGATAATATATGTGTGTATATTATATATTTACATATATTAATATATACACATATGTACCTATGTAGATTATATATCTACACACATATGTGTATGTATTATATATATTTATAAATATCTTAAATATGGAATGCTAATCAAAGTTATCCATCCGTTTCATGAAAGATATCCTGCATAAAATCTAAATGTCCTCCAGAGGTGGGCAATAGAGGCAGAAATTGAACCCCAGGCTTCTGACTCCAAAGCCAGTGCCCATTCCACAATGCCAGGCTGCCTCCCAAAAGGGCTTAAGTGTTCCGAATAACTGATGCGCTCTTTCCAGTATTGTCCAGGGGTTAGGACTCATTCATTCACAGAGATGGCAGCATTGGCTGGTTGTAGTCTTTTGTTCTCAGAGAAAGCCAAAATGGCATCACTACGTTAGATTCAAGTTGTAATGTATCTGACTGTGGCTGATCAGACCCATACAAGCTCAGAATGCTCTACCACAGGTTGGGCACAAATAGTCCGTGCGACCATTGGGGTAGATATTCTCAGTTTGCACATCCTGCATTTCCTTTGAGTTGCTTCAATTCTGCTTTGCTCAGAGAGCACAGCATCCTTTCTGATGTTATCTTGGTGAGCATCAGACCTGTGGGCATGCCATGCTGCGCAGATCTGTGCTAGTGTCTTCTATGTTGCATAATTGATTCCAAAGTTCTTTAGAGAGATGTTGAGAGTGTCTCTTTATGGCTTCTTCTGACCACCATGTAAATGATTTGCCCTGAGTTCTCCATAAAATAGTCTTTTTGGCAAGCATACATTTGCATTTGAACAAGGTGGCCAGCCCACTGGAGTAAGGCTCTCTGAAGCAGAGTTTGAATGCTTTGTAGTTCAGCTCCAGACAGACCTCAGTATCTGCTATCTTATTGTGCCAGGCAAACTTCAGAATCCTCCTAAGACAATTCAAATGGACAGTAAGCTGGGTGGGGAAAGGCCTACTTCTCATCCTTTAAAGCCCTGTGGCTCCAAAAATTAGGCTTAAGGTTTGGGTTCTTTTCAGATATAGTGCAGGGAGTGGAGTTACAAATCTTGGAACTCAAGTCACAGGAACACTGGAGCCCAGGATTACAGGCAAGTTGTTGCAATTAGCCCAGCAAAGAAGTTCTGAGAAGCCTGGGCCCTGGGATGAAAGCCCAGGATGGCTTTGAACTGAGACTTTGATGGGACTAATGCTATAGAGGAACTCAACCATATTGTAAACCTTATCTTCTACTCTGACACCAAAGGGTCCAGGGATAATGACAGCCCACCTCCCAGGTGTCTGTGTAGGAGGGATGTCTGTATGTTTGTGTTATACCTTTGAAATAAATATTCATTTGTAGGAGCTTACAAAAGACAATCTATCATCAATGACTAGATGTGCAGAGCAAAGGTTAAGTTAGAGGTAGCTAGGTGGTACAGTGGATAGAGTATCAGATATGGATTCAGGAAGATAACAGCTCAAATTCTGCCCCAGACATGTACTCGCTGTGGAATCTTGAAAAAGTCACTTAACTTTTAGCTGCCTCAGTTTCCTCATCTGTAAAATGGGTTTAACAATAGCATTTCCTCCTAAGGTCATTGTGAGGCTCAAAGGAGATAATATTTGTAAAGTGTTTAGGACAGGGCCTGGAATATAGCTAAATGTTGTATACATGTAGGCTAAATGAAAGGATTCACTGCTTAGAAACTATAGAACATATATGCATCTTTCCATATTGTTGTCTTTATTCAGCTGTTTTTGACTCTTCATGATTCTATTGGCAAAGATACCATAGTGGTTTTCTATTTACTTCTCCAGCTCCTTTTAGAGATGAGGAAACTGAGGCAAACAGGGTTAAGTGACTTGCCCAGGGTCACACAGCTAGCAAGTGACTAAGTCCAGATTTTAACTCAGGAAGAGAAGTCTTCCTGACTTCAGGCAAGTGACTCTATCCACTGCACCACCTCATTACTCTTCTCTATACAAGGAACCCAAAGTGCCAAGTTGCTATTTATTTGACTCACTGTAAGAAGATTCGTAAACACTTAGCACAAGTTATTATATTAGTAAATGGAGACAGAATACCACAAAACAGTTAGCAAAAAGAATTGATCAATTTCACCTGAACAAGAAGAATAAACTCAGGGAAAACAAAAGAATTAACAAGGAATCTAGATCTAATGAGGAACTTGAAAGAAAAGTGTTCACAGAAAGAAATTGCCCTGAACAGTTAATGTAATTAAAAAAACAAAAAGAAAAGAAAAAAAAAAAACAAATCCTAGCCTGTAATGATTGACATGCTCTTTTCAGGTAATATCTTGAGACTGAGAATCAACCAAAGTAGAAAAATTAGAAAATAAAAAGAGGAAGCCAATATAAAAAAAAAAAAATCCCAAATTCCCTAACCTCCAAAAGAGATGCCTTTAAGCAAACTGCCTTTAGGATAGGACTTCATACAGTCAGTCAATTAAGTACTCCCCAGGGTCAAAGAGCTGACATTCATACAGGGTAGTTGTATTTTCGAGTGGAGATAAGTAAAGTTTAGGAAGATTAGAAACATAGAAAGAAAGGAAGGAACAAGTTTGTGAAGGGCTTTAAAGGACAAACAGATAACTCTCTGTTTAGTCCAGAAAGTGATAGGGAGCCACCAGAGTTCATTGAAGAGGGGAGTGAATGATCAGACCTGTGCTCTATGAAGATCACTTTTACAGCTGAGGGGACAACAGTGGGGAGAAACTTGAAGTGGGGAGTCCAACCAGAAGGTAAGAATATCAGGAAAGAAGCGATAATTGAGTGAACTGGGCAGAAGAGTTGGGAGGGGATGTTTCTGTGAGTAGAGATGCTAGAAGAGTATAAAGTACAAGATTTGACAATTACATCAATTTGACCAATCAATTAATTCAAGATCATCCCCTTCCATTAGTATATGGATAAAAACAAGATTAGCACGATTTCTTTAAACGGAATTTTTATTATCTTTTTTGATGTTATCTTGGTGAGCATCAGAATATGAATGTGCTTTCTGAGTTCTAAATTTCTGCCCCCTCCCCTGCCTACTCCCTAAAACAGCATGCAGTCTGATATAGGCTATACAATCTTAAAGTCATACTGTGAAAGAAGAATCAGAACAAAAGGGGAAAGCCATGAGAAAGAAAAAAAAACAAACAACAAAAAAGAGAGAAAATAGCATGTGGCAATCTGCATTCAGACTCCACAGTTCTTTCTCTGGATGTGGATAGCATCTTCCTTCGTGAGTCTTTTGGAATTGTCTTAGATCATTGCATTGCTAGGAAGAGCTAAGTCTATCAAAGTTGCTGTTACTGTGTGCAATATTCTCCTGGATCTGTTCACTTCACTCAGTATTAGTTCATGTAAGTCTTTCCAGATTTTTCTGAAATCTGCTTGCCCATCATTTCTTATGGAACAAAAATAGTTAAATGTGCTTTCTGAAGGACTTGTTTTTAATATCATTTGAGAGAAGGACCATTTCCAGAAAAAAAAAATGTTGCTAAAGTTTGCATAGCCTAGAAAGTATGTATCTTGCAGCTGTGTGGAATGTGAGCCCCCTCAGTTTCCTTTCCACTGATGTTATCCATAGGTTAGGGTTGATTCTATTTTATCATCAGCCTCAAAAAAAAGAAGGGGACATCAGAAGTGAATCATTTAGCACAGTAAGTCTGAGAGAAGGACAACAGAAACACACCAATAATACTTTAAAACATTATATGCTGCTTTCTCTTATTAAATTTTCCATAGAAAACCCCTAAGGGAAAGACTGGCTTATCTTCCAAGAAGCATAGGTCTCAGAAACAAAACAGTCAAGAGGGTTGGTTGGGTTATTTTGTTGTTTGTCATCCAGACAGTCAATAAAGCATCGATTATGTTACCTGCTATGTTCAGGCACTGTGTTAAGTGCAGAGAGTACAAAGAAATCCCCTGCCCCCAAAAAGTCCCTGTTCTCAGGGAGCTCACAGCTCCATGGGGGAGATCATATGCAAACAACCAGCTATAGACTAGATGTATCCACGTTAGAATGAAGAAAATCTCAATGGGAAGACTCTCAGATTAAGAAATAAACTAGGAAAGCCTTCTTTTTAGCTGAGACTTAGAAGTTAAGGAATCCAGGAGGTAGAGAAGAGAAATAGAGAGTTCTAGGCATGGGCTAAAGGTAGTGATAATGTTCAGAGTCACAGGTGTGGGCAGGAGACGAAGGGAAAATCGGTGGACAACCCAAGGGTTCTACTGATATCCTGCCATTGTCAAAAGAAAGGGAGAAAGATGCCCAACCTTTCGGACTTAGGGAAGGAAGGACAAGGATTCAAGTTACACAAGATGGGCCAACAGGATGAGTTGAAAGTACAAATGCCACAGTTCAAATGACATGCCTTCAGCCACTAAATCTGAATTGTGGGCATTGCTCAAATTAGTTCTTGCTTTTCTTTTTAATTAGGGAAAACTTTGATCTTTTCCAAACTTAAGCTTCAGTTTTCTAAATTCCCAAGTCCCTTGGTCTAAATACTGGCCTGCTAAGGTGGAGAAGCCTTTTATTCAGCCATTATAAGAAAAAAAGCTGTGTTGTTGAAATTGATCTCCAGTTGGTCGTGGGGACTTACGATCAATTCCTTGCTCTGATACTTATTTATTAGTGTGATCTTGGGCAAATCATTCATTTATTTAGGCCTCAGTTTTCTTATGTTTAGAATAAGGGAGTTAGACTAGATGACCTCTAAAATCCCTGTCAGGACTGAAATTGATACTTCTATGAATTTTGAGATTCTGTGGATGAAAGAAATCTACATTTATTTTCTGCATGATTTTTATGTGGAGTAGATAGGTTAATTTCCTCATACTCTCCTTAGCTACAGCTATGCCACTAATCACCCCCTCCCAGTAATTTTCAGATTTATTCCAATCACAATAAAATGAACTTTAGATCCTTCCCCTGATTCACTCACAAATGGCATGCCAACCAACCAGAGGTGGAGTTTAGAAGAATAGATGGCACCATAAAACTACTCTTTCTAAAGGGTCTTCCAGACTTTTTTCTGAGTCACCACAAACTAGTAAGGGTCAAAATACACTTTCGTTAATGCTAAATGTTTAGTTAATACAAACCTACATGCACATGCCCACACACATGCACACATCTTCCACATCTCAGAGGCTACAGTGATACTATTGATAGATATCTCATCAAAGAAAGAAACAACCCAATTTAGACAGTTATCAGTTATCTGAAACTGGAGGCTCATTATATGGGTTTTATGTCTCATTACCTTAAAGTTTCCTACTGGGATAAAAAAAAAAAAACCTTAGGGAAAGTTTTCTGTCTATATGTGTGCATGCCTGTCTGTCCTTCTGTCTAGATGCATCTTTGTCTCTTTGAAAAATGATGCCAACCTTTGACACCCCATGTTGCAGAGAAGAAGCAAATATCTGTTTCCTAGGGAATTTTGATTGATTATAGCCTGAGTCTGGCGAGTCATGGGAACTTTAGAAGACTAGCAACATTTTTTTACATTGAATCTGGACTTGGCAGGTAATTAATGGAGGCAGAAGTCAATCCTATAATCACAAGAGTTCTTACCTAGAAAGGGACATGCTGTTCATGTGTCTGCCCGTGATGAAGCATACGGTTACAAATCCTGTGACAAGGGGTCCCTTGGGGAGCCTCACCAGCAGCCAGGAACAGAATAGGCCTCTGTGGACCAGGAGAGACCTTGGTGTTAAGAAGAACAAACCAGCTCACTCGTTCATTGTCATCATTAACGCCTATGCTCCCAGGCAAGACTGAAGACCTAGCTGTGAGCTCTGGATGTGTCCCCCATTAGCATGTGTTTGAGGACAAGAACTGTCTTTTATCCCCAGCACACAGCACAAGACCTGTCACAAAGCAAGCACTTAATTAGCGCTTGCTGATTAATTGATTTAAAAAACATCTACTCCAACTTCCCTTATTTTACAGATGAGGAAACTGAGACCCCAGAGTGGAAAATACTTGCCCAACGTAACTGACTTGACTTCCTTAAAAGCATTTGCTTTCTGAAACTTCATTAATATTCAACAGATATGAATAAGGAGCCATGATTCTTCCTCCTCAGCAACTCCTTCCACAAGAGCAAATTTTAACTGTGTATGACTCAGGAAAGAAATCCTAGGGAGTTACTAAGCAAAAAGAATTACAGTTCCTTTAGGTGTTCATATATTTAATATCTGAGGAATATTAATGAAATTTCAAAGAACAAGTGGTTTAAAAGGAACCAAGTAATTCACCTTAGGCAGGTATTTTCCACTCAGAGGTCTCAGTTTCCTCATCGGTAAAATAAGGGAGATTGCCTGAAGACCATAGGGTTTCAATGCCTTGCCCCAGGTCAGACATCTACTGAATGTCAAAGGCCAAATGTAAACCCAAGTTTTCCTGATTCCAAACCTAGTACTTGACCCACTCTGATGAAATATATTGTCTTTGGAATCCCAGGATGTGTAAACCTGAAACAGGAAGGGATCCTCAAAGACCATCTAGTCTAACCCCTCAGATAAGGAAACCAAAGGCGGATAAATGGTTTGCCCCTGGTCACAAGAGTTATAAGTATCCACTCTGAGTCAAAAACATGCATTTCTTGCTACCGTGGTTTACTTCCCAGCCAATAGCACCTCTGGTAGGAGCAAAATTTTCTGGGGCTGTGCCAATTTTTCTAGGGCCCTACCCTATAGGTAGTTGGATAGCAAAGTGGATTCAGTTGTTGGCCTTGGAGTCAGGAAGACATGAGATCAAAGCTAGCCTCAGATGGTTATTAGCTATGTGTTCTTCAGCAAGTCACTTAGCACGTTTGCTTGAGTTTCCTCATTTGTAAAATGGAGATAATAACAATGCCTTCCCCCTGCCACACATACACACACCACCACCACCACCACCACCACCACCATCCCCAGGGTATTTTGAGGATCAAATGGGATAAGGTTCATAAAACACTTTGTAAATCTGAAAGTGCTACATAAAGGCTAGATATTATTACTAATAAAACAAATTTAATTTTTTCTTAAGATTTAATTGACTTGATTGGTCTTCCTCTAATGCCCAATCCATTAATACAGCCTCCTGATGGTCTAAGTTCAAACTTAGCAGTTTAGGAGTCAGGAGTTCCTCACTTGGGGTTCTGGCTGATACACCAGCATGGCCAACTCAGAGTCAGAAAAGATGTACCAATTGGATACTCCCATTAAATCATATTGGTGCCTTGCTGACTACCCTTTCCAAGCTCTGGCTAAATAAATTTTCATGTATTAATTGTTAATAGTCTCTTAGTATCTTATTCCACTCCAGTCTCAACTTTGAACCACCAGATTGGTCTGAGTCCAGTCTAGGATAGCATCCTAATAACAAATTGATGTGATCCCCCCAAAAAGGACATCCTCAATCACATTTTATTTAGTCATTTTCAGTCATGTTTGATTCTTCATGACTTCACTTGGGGTTTTCTTGGAAAGGCACTGGAGTAGTTTGCCATTTTCTTCTCCAGATCATTTTACAGATGAGGAAACAGAGGCAAACAGGCTTGTGACTTATCAAGGGTCACACAGATAGTAAAGTCAGACTTGAACTTAGGAAAATGAGTCTTCCTGACTATAGGCCTCGCAGTCTATTCCCAGTGACACCCAGCTTCCCCCTAAGTCACTGAGACAACCCTTTTGGATGGATATAATTTTTAAAAAATTGAAAAAAGTGATCCCGATTCTTGAAAACATTATCAAGCAATAAGCACAAATACCTATTGTAAAATTTCCTTTTAATCAAATCTTTAGCCATGTTGCTTTTGAAGAAAGACCCTCTAGACCAGGTAAATACAAAAGCAAAATGTTTCAAATGCAATGATTTTGCTGTGTTCTTCCTGAGTTCCTAAGATTCCTTCCTCAACCCTTACCTTGTCTGTTTTTTTAAAGGTCCTTTCCTTCCTTATAGCAAACGTGAAATTAATGAAAAAAAAAACATTTCTTTTCTCCTCTTCTGTGAACTTCCCTCTTCTCCGAGGTGAAAGTTTTCTTTTGCCCTAATTGGCTTTAACTACCTCCAAACCTCCACAAACCATGCCCAAGACCAGCTGATCAACTCTTGTTTTGGAATTCTGCCTTAAGGCTGAGCTTCCCTAGATCTCACAATCCCCTTCCCCATCATGCTTCACTTCCCATCAGCTCACCCACAGGAAACCTTATCCTCTCTGAACACCTTGCCACCTACCCTGCTGAGATGAGAACTGACTCCCACCTGTACTCACCTCTAGATCTGAGAACAGTCATCAGTGAAAACTACCGTCCATGCTGTTGAAAGGTCAGGCTAATAGTATCTACCCAAGGGCAACGGCTTCACTCACTCACCACCTTTTCCTTGGTGATGACTACCCCATATGTCTCAGCATAGTGCCTGACGCACAGTAAGTGATTGAGAAATACCTTTTCCATTAATTCATTCATTCAGTTTCTATGTAACATGTCATAGCTCCCCAGTAGGATGTGATCTCCTTGAAAAGAGGGACTGTGACTTCTTTAATCTTTCCAACCCTGCAACCAAACACTGTCTTACACATAGTTGACATTTAACAAATTAGAATGAGACTGCATTGAATTGGATCAAATATTTAGTTCTGTGGGATAGAGTTAGAAGAGTAGTGCAGTGCCAGGTGTGGAGTCAGGAAGATTTATCTTTGAGTTCAAACCCAACCTCAGACACTAACTAGCTGTGTGACTCTGGGCAAGTCACTTCACCATGTTTGCCTTAGTTTCTTCATCTGTAAAATGAGCTGGAGAAGGAAATGGCAAACCACTCCAGTGCCTTTGCCAAGAAAGCCCCAAATGGGGTTATGAAGAGTTGTATGTATATATGTATGTCTGTATCTATCTATCTACATATCCATCTATACTGTGACATGTATATATACTATATCATATGTGTATATCATTAATTTTGTACACACTATTGTTATTTTTTCACCATCTATGGTGTTGTTGGTTTCTGTTGCTATTTTTAAGATGGCTCACTTAGCTCCTATAAGAGGAAGAATTCACAGTGGAAAAACTCAAGGCTGTAAAAACCAAACAATAACGAAAGTCACTTTTAAGTACCCTGGCATGACTCTACAGGGAAAGAGACCTTTGCAAAATAATTTTATCTCTAGCAACAAATAAATAGACTTATTGGAGAAACCCCAGTTCCTGTCATGAAACCACAAATGTTGATGTCTGGAAGATTTGAAAGTGGGTAGAATTAAATGACAGAGGATAGGTCACAGTGCCTACCACCTGCCCTGCCTTCAGGAGTTGCCCAATAAGATACTGGCTGAGGAATTCAGCCTCCAGAAAGGGCAAAGAGAGAGAGAGAGCAAGAGGTTAGCTGTGAGGCATTGGTTGGTTAAGGAAATGTCTATATTTGGTTTCCTCACCTATCCAATGGAAGAGTCAAATTATAAGATTTCAGAAATCCCTTTCCACACTGAAACTGCAAAGCTATCTGTAGTGAAGCTGTCCCCTACATATATGGGAGTGTCATTATGTGACTCAAGGGAAGCAGAATAAACATTTCTAGTCTCTTCTTCCTTCAAATCTTTTCCAAGGGAGACTTTGATTCTGGCCAAGAAGAAAGGCAGGAGGTTGGGCTAGAAGCTTGGCCCAAAGAGAAGGGCTCCCGGGCTAGAGTTAGATCTATCTGTTCTCTTCAATATTGCCAGTCAATGGTATATGGTTTTCAGGTTCAGGTTAAACTCCGGAATATTGATCACTAATGGGGGAAGGAGGATTCCAGTTTTATATCCCAGGTTTGACTCCTTTCCCAACACATACTAATTCCATATCTCTCTCTCTCTCTCTCTCTCTCTCTCTCTCTCTCTCTCTCTCTCTCTCTCTCAGAACAACATTTTCAAATTTACAGCAAAATAGAAATCATTTTACATGTGTATAGATGTATAGATAGATATACTTTAATTTACACTTGGATACATACATTTATGAGGGATGCTATGAGGAACAGTAGATAGAGTGTCAGGCCTGGAGTCAGGAAGAATTATCTTCATGAATTCAATTCTGGTCTCACACATGTACAAGTTGTGTGACCCTGGACAAGTCACTTAACCCTGCTTGCCTCAATTTTTTCACCTGCAAAATGATCTGGAAAAGGAAATGGTAAACCACTCCAGTGTCTTTGTTAAGGAAACCCCCAAATGGGGTCACAAAGACTGGGAAAAACTAAAATAACTGAACAATAACATACATTTATATTTAGATAGATATACATGTATATTATCTATGTGTGTGTGTGCATACACAAATAAATATATAGTCATATGTGTATGTATGTGTGTATATATGTATGTATATGTATACACACATATATGTATGTATATATATATTTCTGTGTATGTGAATTTATACCAGTCAATATAGACTGAAAGAGTTCTCCCGTTGGGAGCAAGATAATTCAGCTCAACCAAGAGAGAGTCTTATATCTCAAGATTCCCCTATCTAGTCTCTATCTAGTATAGTAAACTGGTGATAAGAACATGATGGAGACTGTCAACTTCTCTCATGTCTGTTTCTTCCCAGAGTGCTTTCTTTCAGCAAACTGAAGTGGGATTGGCATCTTCCATCTCCTCTCTTAAAATTGGAAGCCAGAAGTTTCTGAAGCTAGTGCAAAGTCCAAAGAGATAGAAAAGAGTGAAGAAACTCCACAAACCTGAAGAAAAGCTGAAGAAAGCAGAGCTCTGCTCTCCCCCACCCCAAACTCTTTCTCTCTCTCTGCTGTCTCTCTGTCTCTGTGTGTCTTTCCTTATCTCTGTCTCTGTATCTCTGTCTCTCTGTCTCTGTCTCTGTCTCTGTCTCTCTCTCTCTCTGTGTCTCTCTCTCTTTCTGTTCCTCTCTCTTTTGATTCATTTCCAATTCAAACAAGCAAAACGAGTGCCTGGAGCATAGTATGTGCTTGCCTGCTTGATTGGATCCCAAAGTCACTGTGCTAATCAGTGGACACACAAAAGACAGAAAGAAAAACAAAACTTTCCCTGACCTCAAGGAGTTTACATTCTACTGGATGAAACATTCTACTAAGAGGGCAACAAAGGAGGAAATTGAACAGAAGTTGTAAAATAGCAATAATAATGATAGCTTTTACACAGCGCTTTGAAATTTGCAAACACTGTACAGATATATCATTTTTTTTCTCATAAGAACCTTGGAAATAAAGTGCTATTATTCATATTTTACAGATTAGTAAACTGAGTCTGTGGAAGATTAAGGGGCTTAGGGTCACACAACTAATAAATGTCTGAGACAGTGTTCAAATTTAGGTAAACTTATCTTCTTGTGTAACACTAAGGCGTTTTGAAAACCTTAAAGCATTACTTAAATACTAGCTATGATTTAATATCAATATTTTATTGTTATAGACAATATGTTGCATAAATGTATATTTTATAAATATATTGTATAATAGAAATATTCAAATATCTCCTCTTTAGTATTCATGGAGACATTTAATTACAGAGTAAATAGACACAGAAATTTAAGTTCCATTATTGTTTTTATGAAGGTTTCTAGGGGTGATGTTGACTTTAGGGGATGGGTTGAAGGTTTCAGATGTGCTTAATAACGTGAAAATATTTCTTTTAAAATCTATATCCATTATCTTCATTTAGTAATCCCCCTAGGAGGTGAAAGGGCTTGATTTTGTTTCTCTGCATACTAATAAGGCCATATTTCTGACTATTCCTGATTTATTCAGACAAAAACAAAGAAAAATGTCAGACGGAGTTCTGTAGGTGCAAAATATTTTTACAGAAGATGGTTAAAATAGCCTTTGGTTGGTTCCTTCTTTCCAAAGCCAGCCCTATTTTGGCATTTTAAGATCCCTTCACTTGTTGTTTAGTGGTGTCTGACTTTCAGTTTTCTTGGAGTGGTTTGCCATTTCCTTCTTCATTGTGCCCCATTTTACAGATGAGCAATTGAGACATGTTAAGGTTAAGTGACTCGGCCTGGTTCACACTGCTAGCGACTTACTGAGGGTCACACAGCTGGTAAACGTCTGAGACTGGATTTGAACTCAGATCTTCCTGACTCCAGGCTACAAGGCTGCCTTTTCTTCAGTTAGATTAGATAATAGGGAAAGGCAAGAAAGAGGGATTCTTTTTTCCTTCATGAATGTTGGAGATTTCAGACCTGATATAATGAATATCTATATTGATTTTTACATCCATCTGGGTAACGCAACATCTGTATCATAAGAGAAGTCCAAAACAAACTTGGAGATCAGTCTAAGGAAAATTATAAATGACAACTACAAGCAAAATGTCAAAAAAGAAAATGCAAATCTTAGTGTGATGAGAAATCAAATTTCTTTGGCATTCATGGTAATATTTTAAGAGTATGCATGGATATACTTGACAGGAGATCAACAAATAGATATGTAAAGGAGAAGAAATTTGTCAATATTTCTCTAGCAATGTATTTTCAATATGAGTGACAGAGGACTAGATGTGGTACAGTAGATAGATTTCTGAACCTGGAATAAGGAAACCTTGAGTTCAAATGTAGTTTCAGACATTCCCCAGCTGTGCGACACAAAGGGAGTCACTTAACCCTTGTCTGCTTCAATTTCCTTATATGTAAAATGGGTTTAATAATAATACCACCTATCTCCAGGTGTTATTGTGAGGATAAAAATGAGATTATATTTGTAAAGCATTTTCAAAGCCATAAGTCACCATGCAAATGCTAGCTATAATCCTTTGGACCCTGGTCTCTCATTTAACTGTGGGCTATATACAATGAAGGGCTGCTAGGTGGTGCAGTGGATACAGCACCAGGACTGGAGGCAGGAAGACCTGAGTTCAAACCTGGCCTCAGACACTTACAGCCTCTGTGACCCTGGGCGAATCCCTTAACCCTGTTGCCTAATTTTCCTCATTTGTAAAATGAACTGGAGAAGGAAAAGACAGACCACAACAGAACTTGGGCAAGAAAACCCCAAATGGGATCACAAAGAGTCAGACGCAACAGAACAACAAATATACAACAAAATAGAAATGGTTAAGAAAGTTGGGGAAGTCAGCAGAACCAGACCAACCACGCAGCCTGGAAATCTGTACAGAAGGCAACACAGCCTTGAAAACATTGAAGGACTGCTTTACACAATATCTCAGAAAGGGGAAGATAAAGAAAAAGGAGAAAAATCACAGAAATTAATAATACACTGAAGATGTAAAGATCAAACTCTCAGTTACTATGGATGCACTTGTTTTTGTATCCATCTTTATAAAATCTTGGTGAGAATGACCTGCCAGCATATGTTGACACAAAGAGATTGGAATTTGCAAGTAATGTTTACATTCAAGGAATTGACTCCAGAGGTTTAAAAAATACAAGATTGTGACAAGTAGGTGGTACAGTGGAAATGGTATTAGACTTGTAGTCCAGTATATAATATATAAATGTTAGTTATTACTGTGATTCTACTGTGTTTGCTGATTTGTTGTCATCCTCATCATCATCCTTATTGACTCTATAAAGTAAAATGAAGATTTAAAGGTTCTCCTACAACAAGCAGGCTCTCCAGCACATCTTGGGCTCATATACAGTTTGCAGATAAGAGCAATTCCAGAAATAATTATTCAACATGCCTCTGATTATTAAAATAAAATGAAGAACAAAACAAGACAGAAAATTTGGATGATGCCAGGTTGTGATGAGCTTAACTATCCAACAGAGGAGTTTATTATTGATCCTATCATTTCTCCTGATATTTAGGCATCCCAGGCTCCACTACTGATCTTGGCAAACATCACTTTCTCCTGATTCTGGCTTATCCCCCTGAACATGGAGCCGAACTGCCTTTATCCTGGCAACGACACGGGCATAGACAAAGATTACTTGCCTCCAATTCTATCCTTTGTAATTTAGCATCTTAGATTAAGGAGTATATGGATATGTAACAGTTTTGACATTTTACATTTTTCAAAAAGTAAAGATTGGCCCTCATATCACAAGAAGTCACATGACTTTGTCACTTACCCAAGTCTTCCAAAGAGACCAAATAGCATTTTAACGGAAGGGCATATGCTAAGGTGTCTATTTCAAACTGTCTGGACTCTTGGCTTTCAGATGACATTCTGCCAGACATGTGGAAATGCTAACTGAGCTAAGATTTACTACACCAGTATATCCTCACTGTCTGTTATATACTTCTTTCATGAGGCAAGTCTGTTTTATAACTTGTGTCTGTCTGATGACCAGGCAGAAGGGAGGGGAGCAAGGGAAGCTCTCGAAAGACTTTTCATCAGAAGGAAACGATTTTGGTCAGAATATGGAAAGCTTCAAGTGGAAAAATCACTGTTGTTATCTTTATAATATCTTCTGTTAGACCCTATAGTCTTTTAAAGGGGGTTTGGGGGGAGATGCTTCTCTATTTGCCAAGTTGGCTTCCTTAAAGCAAATTTTTGTTGGGTCCCTGAAAGAACGGAATGTCTTGTTCATTTACATACAGTAAACAGATGTTTCTCCCAAACAGCACAGAATTGGGAAACAATTCTGAAACTCAATCCATTCATTGTAGCTTTGAAAATCCTGGCTAACAAGAGTCCCCAAAGGATGGATTGCCTGTTGTTTATACGGGAGGATTATGTTATAAAAATATGTTTGTGAAAGACCATTCATCTTTTGTTTCCTGTATACTGAGTTTCAATTTAACTACTATTTCAGAGACAAGCACCATGGACCTCTATTATGTATCTATTTGTATAGTGATAAAACTGAGCTTCATAAATAGACTGGCAGTATATATGTCAAGCCTTCTTTATCCTATTGGTTACCTCTATCTCAGAAGTTGGAAATAAAATTTGAAGGGCTTTTTTGCAGCAGTCACTGTTTATTTTTTGTTGGTCTAGCAAAGATCTCTCTTCCCCTCACCCCTCCTCTCTCTTCCTCTCCTCTATCTCCTTTTCTGTCTTCCTTTCCTCTCCTCTTCTTTTATTTCCTCTCACCTTACCTTTTCTGTTCTCCTCTCTCCTCTTTTCCTTTCCTCTCTTCCCTTGCCTCCCCTCTTCTCTTCTTCCCCTTCTCTCCTCTCACCTCTTCTTTCTTCCCTTCTCATCTCCTCTACTCCCTTTTCCCCTTCCTTTCCCTCCTCTCCTATTCCTTCTTCTCCTCTTTTGTTCTCTGTCTTCTCCTTTCCTTCCCACTCTGTCTTCTCTTCTCCCTCCCTTCTTTTCCTCTTCTCTTTTCTTTTCCTCTTCCTTCTTCTTTGCCTCTTCTCTCTTCTTCTCCTTTCTTTGTCCCTTAGTTCTCTCCTCTCTTTCTGAATATCCTTCTTTTTCTCTAAATTTCCTTCTCTTTTTGTCTCTGTTCCTCCCATATTTCTTTGGATTAAAATTTTGCAACTAAGAAAACAAAAATAGTTCATCCAATTGCTATACTTGTTTTCATTCCCATCAATTAAATGGAGGTCCAGGCTATTTGAATATTCTTCATTCTCCAAGCAAACAATACATTGTATCTTGACCTTGAAAATCATATCAAAGTAATAGCAACAAATATGGGACAATAATAAATTATTCCCTCCATAGGCTTCTTATCAACCAGACACCAGGATATGTAAGCCAGCTTTGAGAAAAGAGCACAAGTCCAGGAGATGGGAACTTTTACTTTCACTCAAAGAAGATTAAACTACGTGTATGACCTTGGGCAAATCCCTTCACCTGCCCTTTCCTCAGTTTTCTCCTATGTAAAATGACAAAGTTGGCCTAAATCAGGTTTTCTTAACCTGATAACTGGGTTTAGGGGTAGATTTCAGGGGGGTCTGTGAACTTTAATAGGGAAAAATCACATCTTAATTTTCATTAGCTTGCAACTGAAATTTATCATATCTTCCAAATATTTAAAACATTATTTTGAAAAGAGTTCACCCACAAGTTTGATAAGACTACCAAAGGGGTCCATGACACCAGAAAGAACCCTTGGACTACAAAATCCCCAAGGCTCCTTCCAGCCCTGTGAATTTCATGAATATATAGAAACTTCCTTTTCTTCACCTTTAGACTAAAAGTTCAAACCTAGATCAAGGTTCTCAAGCTGACACAAAGCTGGTGGTCTCAGCTGATTTCCCAAAGGACATAACTCTACATAATAATGATTGCCCAAGACTCAGATAGTTCACTGAGTGGGAGGTTAACATTCACTCCACTGGTGAGACAACAAGGAAAAAAATGTGTCTTGGCCTTGTATTTAGCCTTTTCTTACACTTTTTGCCAATCCTATTGAGCAATCCCAAACCTCCATAGTTCATACTGCTTTCCTCTTCCAATGTCAGAGAAATCAGCTTAACAAGGGTCAGAAGAGGAAAAGCCTATCCTTTCCAGTGAGCTGAGCAATGAGCGCATGATCAACCCATCATCGTTCCCGTGAGATCCCAAACCTCCATAGTTGTGTCTAACAGAAAGAGCTTGACATTTCAAATCCCCATAAGTTGTTGTGTCAAGGATGTTATCACAATGTGGGGGAGAGGAAGACAGGGATAAAAAGGGAGCTAGGGTCAGGGTAAGGGGAGGGCATGATAGGGACCATTGGTAAGATGCCCTAACTCATAAAGCTGACTAGAACCAGAGCCAAGGACTGACTAGACAAACAAGGAAAGGCGAGCCAACGGAGTTGTCACATGTTGCGCTATTTTCCCAGTTTTCAGTCAGGAACCTAGATAAACATGTCCTTAGAATATGCTAGGGAAAAAGAAAGTGAGAGTGCACCCATCTGGGAAATGGTGACTGGGAATGTTTCTATCATTTATTTCATTTCTTTTTCTAAGTGCTTTTACTGATCCTATGCTCTGATTCGCCTAGGTTTTATTATCAACCTAAGCACTATCTAGACCCAAGCTGACATTACAAGTCCTTCTACTGATATTGATGTCAAAGTAGGGGTGGGGTGGGGGGGGCTGTTTAAAACATCTTTATTTCCAAAGCATCCCTCATTGAACCCAGTAATTCCTTAGAACACAAGAAGATGATGGAAAATGAGATGCGTAAGGATTGAGTGTTATGTGTTTTCCTAATTGTGGTACCTTTCTTCAATATGCTAAACATAATTCCTTCTTGTAGCCATGGAGGATCTGTCCTGGGGAGTTCTTTTCTTTCCATACTGTTTATCAACAACCACAGCAAATCCCACGAGTTCAAATTTAGTTTTTGTATACACTAGTTGTGAATGGTATACAAGTAAACCTCAGAGATACTATGGATTCGGTTCCAGACCACTGCAAAAAAGTGGACATTACAATAAAGGAAATGTCCCAATAGACTGATTTTTTTGGTTTCAAATAAAAGTTATGTTTATATCATACTATTGTCTATTAAGATCGCAATAGTATTAGGCTTAAAAAATAATGTACATATCTTAATTTAAAAATACTTCATTGCTAAAAAATGCTAACCATCATCAAAGCCTTCAGCTAGTCATAATCATTTGCTGGTGAAGTATCTTGCCTTGATGTTGATGGCCGCTGATTGATCAGAGTGGTGGTTGCTGAAAGCTGGGATGATTGTGATAATTTAAAAAATAAGACAACAGTGAAGTTTGCCACATCAATTAACTCTTCCTTTTACTTGAACACTTATAGGCCACAGTAGGACCATTAATTGGCCTAATTTCAATATTGTTATGTCTCAAGGAACAGGGAGACCTGAAGAGAGGGAGAGAAATTGGAATGATCAGTTGGTGAAGCAGTCAGAACACATGCACCATTGATCAATTAACTTTGCCATCTCATAGGAGCATGGTTAGCGGCACCCCAAAGCAATCTGCAAGAGTACCATCAAAGGTCATTGCTCACAGATCACTATAAAAATGTAATAATAAGGAAAAGTTTGTAATGTTGCAAGAATTACCAAAATGTGGCACAGAGATACAATGTGAGCATGTGTTGCAGGAAACATGGTGCTGATAGACTCTCTCAAGGCAGGGCTGTCATAAACCTTCAATTTGTAAGAAATGCATTGTCTATGAAATGCAGTTAACTGAGGAGCAATAAAATAAAGTATGCCTCTCTCTCTCTGTCTCTCTGTCTCTGTCTCTCTGTCTCTGTCTCTCTGTCTCTCTCTGTCTCTCTCTGTCTCTGTCTCTCTCTCTCTGTCTCCATCTCTCTCTCTTTCTGACTCTCTCTCTCTCTCTCTCTGTCTGTCTGTCTGTCTCTCTCTCTCCCAGTCATAAAACCAGAGTCTCTCCCATTTTGCAGACAGGAAAACTGAAGCACTGAGAAGTTAAGGGATTCATTCAAGGTGACAAATCAATGAATTTTCCCTATACTGACAACAGCAGAAAAATATCTTGTTACTCTTTAAAATCCTTTTTAAAATTTTCATCTGAGTCAGAAGCTTATATATTTACACACACCCACATACATACATACATACACACACTCATTCACTTACTCACCTATTATCTCTCTCTCAAAGTCTGACCCTATGCTACCAACTCCCTGCTGGACATTTCCAACTTGATGTCTTTCCGACATTAAACTCAATATATCCAAAACAGAACTCATTACCTTTGCCTGAAAGCTATCTTGCCTTTCAATTTCCTTATTTCTATTGAATTCACTACCATCCTTCTAGTCAATCAATTTCACAAATCCAAAGTAATCCTTGATTCTCCTAGCTCTTAATTTTCTTTAGTCAGCGATTGTTTTCCAGTGAGTTTATCTCATCTTTTATTTTCAGTATTTCCTACTTTGCATTTGTTAGGAATTATGAATGAGTTTTCTAATTTTTTTTACTCTATGCTAAGTTCATTGGACCTCTGTTTTTATTTTTATTGTTTGGTAAAATAAACTTGTCTCTAAAGTCTGCTTTAGTTGCATTATATAAATTTTAGAAAGTTATAATTCTCTTTAGCATAATTTTATTATTTCTGTGATCTGGACTATTCATAATTTGGGGTATAATTCTTTAGGCTACATTTAATTCTGCATCCTTTGTTAATATTTCCATTATTGATTAATATTTTATTGGTTGTAGTATAGTTATACATTCATATTTCTGACTTTGGGTATCTTCTTATAAACTATTTATACCTTAGAGAATTTTTGTTTGTAAGCATAATTTTATACATGTATCTATATTTTCAGAGAGAGAGAGAAAGAGTATAGCTACCTTTGTGGTTCCTTCTCCTGCTTTCCTTGAGTCAGGAATCTTTTATGTAACTAGATAGATAGATAGATAGATAGATAGATAGATAGATAGATAGATAGATAGATACATAGATACATAGATACATAGATACATAGATACATAGATAGATACATACATACATTCATTCATAGATACATATATACATTCATACATAGATACATAGATACATGCATAGATACATAAACAGGCAGATAGATAGATAGACCCCCAAAAATGCTGTTCTAAGAGCACATTTGTTCCAAGACAAAATGCTGTTTTCTTGGTCACTAGCCCCCAAAAAAAAATTCATCGCAAAAAGTGAATAATGGGGAAACCTATTTGATCAAGTAAATAACAAAATGAAATTGGAGTTCTATAGTTTAGAATATACTAGAAAATATATAAATGAACAACTTCCCTAAATGAGAGAGGGGTGAGAATTCATGCAACTAAAAGAAAGGCTGCAATTTTATCCAAAAGGAAATTCTGAGAAGTCTCTAGGGAGACAAACTAGAAATCAGGGATACTGATGGGCCATATTCCCGTACATATTTACAAGAGGATCTGCCCCTTCCTTTTTACTGAGGTTTATCCCAAAGTTTCTTTCTCCCATGTTCCCCATGTTTCTTTGTCTCGTAGAAGGAAGAATGCCTGTTTCTAAAGTTCTCTCACCAATTTCACCAATCCATCAAACATACAGCATCCTTTCAGACTTCTCTGAAGTATATACATACAAACACATATGCAAAGTTACATGTTTATATATGCATATATATGAATATCTTTCTAAACTTTAGATTATATGCATAGCTATAGTTACATCTATATCAACAAATCACTGATTATTGATTTTGAGGAAAATAATAATAGTTAATATTTCCATAGAACTTTTAAGCTTTTAAAGCATTTTATCTACCTTTTTAAATAATCCTCCCAGCAACCACATGAGGTGGGTGATCTTATGATCTTAATTTTATAGATGAGTAAAAGTGAGCCTGAGAAAGGTTCAGTGACAGATGAGTTACAAAACTAGTCAGTGTCTGAGACAGAATTTAAACTCGGGACTTCATGAGCCCAGGCCTTTCAATCTATAAACTGCACCTATTAGTTCCTGGCCACAAAAAATGGTTTAATTCAGGGATCTCTAAGAAGATTTTTCCATTTGAACAACGTCTTCTTAATGGAAGTCAACCTTCTAGTATTTCTAGCTTTTCACTTCTACAAACTTTATATTTTTCTATCACTTTCTTTCAAAGTATCTTCAAATAATTTCTTATTCTCGAAATAACACTGTGACCTAAGTGGTCTCTTCCAGATTTGGTTTTACTCCTGTTTTCTCTGTTGTCACTGCAGTTGCCTTTGGTTTCTGTTCTATTGATGAAGACCCTCATTCAATTAAGTTACAAGATAATTGGCTTGACCCCACTGCCTTCTCACATCATTGTCACTAATATTCCACCATCACCACCCTTTTGACCAGCAAAGAGATTGTTATATCACCCACTAGGGAATATGAATGAGTATATCTCGTTTAGGTAGTTTTAAGACTAGGTCCACTTCTGACTACCCAATATATTTTGCTCTAACATTTATATTCAACTACTGTCTAATCAGGCTTCTAGTATTTGTCTTTTTTTAAGAGAGAAGTGTTACTGTCTAGGCATAACTTTGTGCAGCTAAATGTACCATCTGAATATATAACCACAATTATTTACTATTATTACTGCTGATGAGAATACAGAAAGATGAATTTCTTTATACTTTACTGAGTAAGAGAGAAGGAATTTCATAAAGATGAATGTTATTCCTCGTTTATTTCTACTTCAGGCTATGCCCACAGTGCTGAATTCAATAAAACATTCATTTTGCCTTGTTCTCCCTTCATTGCGGGGAGAATGGGATGTCATAAAATCCCATCAAGTATCCTCATATTAGGCATAGTTCCTGCCTAAGAAGCACAAAGCTGGTTACGATGCTGCGGTCTAACACCTACACCTGGCAGTGCCACAGTCCCCAAAGGGATTCATGGTTCAGTAAATGAGGAGATGGAGTCATTTAGGGCCTTCAAGGGAATAAAACTTCTGTATGAAGCTTCTGGCTCCTACCACAATGTCTGACCTTTCTCTATGGCCATTGGAAAAGTTGGAAAGAGGCCTAAAAGATTGAGTCCAACTTTCTCACTTTATGATGAGGAAACTGAGGGTCAGAAAAATGAAATGATCCAAGATTACATAGCTAGTTAGCATCAAAGCCAGCCCTTGGAAACCCATGTCCTGGGTCTTGAAAGTGACTTTTGGCCTGTTTTGGAGGAAAATGGGGATAAGGAGGATTCAACACAAAGTATTTCTTTATAAAAATGTAAACTCTCACTCTTACATTTGTATGCCCAGTGCTTAGACTAATGCCTGTCACAAAATAAGCTCTTAATACATTCTTTTTTTTCATTTTTTCAACCATCCATCTACCCAGTTATCTTTCCATTTATTCATTCATTGTGGATTGGAAAAGGAAAATGGAATTATGCATTTCATAGGTAATATCAATAGGTTAACAGAAACAAAGGCACAAAAATTTTGCTTTCTCTGAGTTTTACAAAAGATAATGGAAATAGTACAATTCAGTTAAAAATATGTATTGAATACCTAGGTAGACAGATGTTAGATAACAGATGAACAGACAGATGTTAGATAATAGTTACATGGATAGATAGATGATAGGATACACAGAGATGATAGATAGAGATAGACAGACAGACAGATAGACAGACAGACAGACAGACAGACAGATAGATAGATAGATAGATAGATAGATAGATAGATAGATAGATAGATAGATAGATAGATAGACAGAAAGACAGATAAACACATTTATTAAGCTATTTGCATTGTTCATCAGACACTATACTGTGTGTTGGGGATACAAATATAAGCATTCAACACTACCCTTGTCCTCAAGAACCTTACATTTTAATGGGGAAAAATAAAACAAAATCGGGAGTAAGATCACAGAAAGGGCAGTGCATGCCCCAAAGGATTTAGAATTATTCAGAAAGTAGAGTGATGATTTGATTCCAAAAAGATAAGTTAAAACCTTACCTACCAGACCCTGGTGTCCCAGGGGCAGAGTTCAAGGTTCCAGTGTTGGGGAGATAGAGGAGATAGCTGGATTAAGGGCAGCATGGTGTGGACATAATGGGAAAGTGCTATGGAGGCCTGTTTTGGGACAAGATAAGGCAAATTCTCACCTGTGTGCAAAGTACTGAGCTAAGTACAAGAGCTGCATAGTCAAAAATGAAGCAATCCCTGCCCACAAGGAGTTTATCTTCTACTGGGGAATACTGCATGTGCCAAAATAATAAATACAGGATAATTTGAGGAGGAAGAGAGTACTAACATCTAAGGTGATGAGGGAATGCTTCATTGAGGTGGTGGCACCAGAGCTAAGCCATGAAGAAAGGTAGGCCTTCTAAAACCCCCATGCCATTCTTCTACTTAGTGACTTATTTATGAGTTTTGAGTTCACTTATGGTGGGAATGACGACACGGAAAAAGTTAAGGTCCTCAAGAAGTATCATAAGATCACAGATGATTGGATTATAGAGCTAGAGCTGGTTGTGACATCAGAGGCTATCTGGTTCAATCTTCACATTTTACAGATTGGAAAACTGAGACCCAAGTCA
This sequence comes from Notamacropus eugenii, assembly GCF_028372415.1. Classification (NCBI taxonomy): domain Eukaryota; kingdom Metazoa; phylum Chordata; class Mammalia; order Diprotodontia; family Macropodidae; genus Notamacropus; species Notamacropus eugenii. The sequence goes on from NC_092877.1 coordinate 328,108,867, forward strand.
TGTTGGTAATAGGTGTTAGTGGCAGGATTTCAACCCAGGTCCTCTGACTTTGGGGTCAATTTTTTTCCACTACATCATATTGTGTTAATTCATTGGTTGATAGACAAAGATTATAGATGGAAAATACCAACAGTTAGATTAATGTTGTGATTAGAAGAGCTTTTCTCTGCTCCCCTTCCCACCTTGCTGCTTCCATCACTCACTGCAAGAGGAGACAGGGTCCATAGACCTGGGGGCTACCTGCTATGTATAAATCGTGCCATAGTTTCCATGGCCTCAGAAGAATTCATCTCCTATTGGACAAACTTCAGGTGACAAGTTTCTCTGCATTTCACTTAGCATTTCTTCAGATGACAAAATACAAATCAAAAGCCTTTTTAATGTAGAAGGACTTTTCAGATACTGCTCTGTGGGCATAGTCTCTGAGATCCCAGAATTGTTCAAAAAATTCTCCCCATTTCCCCCTAAATTTCTACCTCTTCCTAATTTCCTTATTTCTTTAGAGAGCTCCCTCATTCTTCTAGTCCCCCAAGACTTTCTCTGTCTCTCTGTCTTTCTGTCTCTCTCCCTCTCTGTCTCTTTCTGTCTCTGTCTGTCTGTCTGTCTGTCTCTCTCTCTCTCTCTCTTTCTCTGTCTTGCTCATTCGCTCTCTCTCAGCATTTCCTGACTCCCAAAGTTTCAGTGCTTTGTCCCACAAAACATTACTTGAATCTTTTTTGCAGATATTTGCATTTACTTATCTATGTGCCTTTCTTCTCCTTCCCTATCTTCCATTCCTTCCACCCACTATACAAAATTCTTGAAGGCAAAGACTCATTTCTGTCTTTGTAACCACCATACTTGATATATAGCAGGCAATTAATGAATATTTCCTCAAACATTTGCTGTACTAATTACAGAAAGACTTAAGGAGACCTCCCCAACTCAAAAATGATAACACTTTTCTCTAGTCTACATAGGTCACATAGATGATAGATTGAATGTTTTATTGGAAATCAAATTAGCTTTCTCTACAGACATAGAGGCAGCACAAGATAATGGTTAGGGTGCTGCATTTTGATCCGAGAAGACCCCAGCTCAAATCTCACCTCTGTCAATTACTAGCTCTGTGATCATGGACAAGTTGATTAACTTCTCTGAATGGCAGATTCTTCATCTGTACAAGAAGAATATTGCTTTCCTCCACAGTAAAGACTGAAATGAGACGATGCCTAGAAAATACTTTGCAAACTCTAAATTGCTATATAAGTACTAGGAATTATTATTATAAATCAATTCTGATTTATAATACAAATACTCATTATACTACCCATGGCATCTACCTGATTGCCATCTAACTTTATAACAATGTTTTCTGAATGTGTGATCAAAGATAGATCACCCTATTAACTTTTCATTTTCAAGAAGGTCAAGGCTATACATCCATATTACTTAAATTCACTCATTAATTCATTCAACAAGTTTTTAATAAAAATATAATGAGTACAATTCAATATACTAAACACTGAGACCTTAAATTCTGGCTATAAATTCTAGCTCTAACCCCTTTATATTACATATTATGCTTTCTCATGCCATATAACCAGGATTTCTAAAACGAAAAATTAGTTGCAAAAAAAAAAAAAAAGATTAAGGTTCCACATGTCAGACATTCCACATTATTAGATGACTCTGAACAACTCTACTTCTCTACACTTTTCCTTGAAGCCATTAGACTAATTATGTAGGACTTTGAATTTTCCCCTAAGGAGGTTGTTCTTATATGATTATTCCCTGGATGTATGACTTAGACCTGGACTCAACTCAGCCCCCAAGGGACAAGGCCTTGCTTCCTCTGCCCCTCAGTGAATACATTCAGTTCTGCTTCTCATAGATCAACCTTTCAAAGGGAAATCTTCCTCCCCCTCCTGCTTCCCATTGCCACCATTCTTTTTTATGTATGACATAATGGATATTGTTATTATATTATTTCTCCTGCATGTAGATAGATATTTTTATTTATAAATGAAAAAGATATTGACAGAATTAATGGAAATACATTTCATTAACTTGCATAACCACAACTCCAACTATGCCATAAATGTGCTGCATTCCAGGTATACGAACTCATGAGAGTCAATTGTTAAATTTTCATTGTGACCATTTACACTCAGAAACCAACAAATGCTACAAATCAGGGCTCAGTTTATTGTTTTATTGATTAATACTAAACAAAGTAATGGAGAAAATGTTAATAATAGAAATTAAACTTAAGTTTGTTGTGAATACAGAACTGGTTTTTATACATTTACTAGAACACGACTGACTAATCTTCACATGGCGTGAATTTTGCCTTGATGCCTTTCACCCAAATGCTCTCTAACCTACCTAAGTCTAACCTAAACGCTGACCAAATGGGTTCTGATCAGGGAAGAGGAAAGTAAGATTATCTCTTATCTAATGAGAGCCACTCAGCCTCCTTTAATGCAGTCTAGTATGACGTTTGCATTTCAGGGATACCATGTTGCTCTCTCAACTCACATTTTGCTTGAAGTCTACTAAAATCTCCAGATCTTTTTCATGTACTCTTCCTTTCCTCATCTTGTGCTTATGAATTAATTTTAAATTAAAATATCTTTTTTATTTTTCAACATTTATTAAATCCCTCTTTACAGCGATGTTCTTTGATACCTTACAAAAGCCACATTTGTCTGACCCTTAAGCAGAGAGGATTTCCAATAATGTCTCCATAAAGTTCTGGAAAAGGATAGCTCTGCAGAGTGAGGAACTATGTCTTCCACTCTGCACAGAATTCTACAACATTACCATTTTATGGTTGTTTTTGTTCACTCTTTCCTCAGTCATGTCTGACTTTTTGTGTCCCCCGTTAGGGTTTTCTTGGCAAAGATCCCGGAGCAATTTGCTATTTCCTTCTCCATTTTATAGACAAGAAACCCAAAGTAGAATTCTGAGCCTATCTTCTCCTAGATCACATATAACCAAAGAGCAACTCAATAAATTCTTCTAAGTTCTCTGGGTTAGCATAATGTTGACTTCTAGTAAGAGTCCTGTTCCTAGCTTTCCCACTGGGTTAGAAGTGAGCATTTCTCTTTATACAGAGCATGGAGACATTCAAGACAAAATCTTAGTGAAGTTTTCTGCCCTTTTGGGGGCAGGGGAGGGGTCCATGTGACAGCACAGCACAGTAAGGCAAGGGAGTGTGGTCTAAAACTAGTTGGACCCAGAAACAGAACCCCTTGGTTCGAGTTTCACTTAGCTATATGAACCTGAGCAAGTACTTAAGGGAATTGAGGACCAGTGAACTTAGCTGTGGAATAGATATTAAAAAACCCATATTTTCTATCTCACAAGAGTATGAGGAAAGTACTTTTTAAACCTTGAAGTATTAGACAAATGTGAGTTATTTCAGTTAACAAGAAGAAGCTATGTCGATAGCTCATTAGTTCTGAATTCTCAGAACCAGGGGAGATTCAGTTGAAAGTGAAACCAACATGGTTTCAGTTCTTGGCTTCAGTTCTATTCATGTCCATGAGCCATTTACTCCTCAGAGGATCATGGAATTACATTTGGACCTTACAGGGCACCTAGCCCAATCCCCTATTTTAGAGTCCAGAATCCTCTTTGTACAGATGAAGAAACTAGGTTCTGAAAGTTTAAGTGTCTGGCCCAAAGTCACACAAGTAGACAGGAGATAAAATGTAAACCAAGGTCTTCAGATTACAGATTTAGTACTTTTTGCCCTCATTTTCCATTCCTCTTTTCCTTGGCATGTGATGTTCTAGGACAGGAGTTCACAACTTTGGGCGCATGAATTTATAGATGTTTTAGTTTTCAAAAATGTGTTAATAACTATATTTCAACATAATTGGCTTCCTTTCTAACACTATATATTCTATTTTGTGCATTTAAAAACATTATTCTGAGAAGGGATCCATAGACCTCACCAGTCTGCCCAAGGGATCCAAGGCACACAAAGGTTAAGAATTCCAAACCCTGGGAAACCTAAAAGATATTTAACAGAATCTGTACATATTGAATATGATTGCTGAGGACCACAATAATTTCAGATGTCTAGTAACACTTTACATATATTACCTCACTCAGGTCTCCCAACCTTATAAGATCAGTATCATAGATGTTAGTATCCCCCATTTTGCAGATGAGGAACATGAGGTGACCTGCTAATTGTCACACAGCTAAAGTCAGAGGTCTTCCTGACTCTTCGTGGAGTGTCATATCCCCCCCCATATTCTCTAGTATAATAATTATAATATTCTATAGCCTTTCGCAGTTAGCAAAATAGAACAGATTAGTTAGCAAGGTAAGCCAGTTTTCACCTATAACTTTAATGGAATGAAATGCAAGACAGATAAGTAGTGTTGACATGGTGGAGCATGGCAGTCACAAACTATGGCAGGTTCTTGTGACCAGCTCAGTACCCTGCACATAGTATGTGATTAATAAATGCTTGATGGATTGGATTCCCAGAAGTCCTATTTCCATTCCTACTGCAATGTGAATTCTTAAAGGCAATGCAAGCAGAGACACTTCAACCAAGCTAAGAAAGGCTTTGAGTATGGCCCTGGCCTCAGATCCTATCTACTGTTTTAGGATTGTCTGAACCAAAACTATTATCACTGGGTAGACCTCTAAGTAATGAAATCTCTGGCTATAGCATTGCTAAAGGAATGATGAAAGATTGCTAACTAGTAACCAGAAAAACAGCATTGCTAAAAATGTTTCTTCCTAAAATTGGCACAGTGCTTTGGTGGGGTTAATATCCCTAGCGGGGAACTCAGATTTACATGAAGAAGAAGAAGTGATCGGAAGTGCAGAGATGCAGAACGTATGTGCCAGACATATAAAACATTGTTGTTGTTACAATTAAAGAGATCGTGTCCTATAAATCGTTATGAGGCTGCTTGGAGAAAATGTATTGCACAAATACATGAGCTATTTCAAAAAACTAGAAATCAGATTTTGTGGATTATGCCTTTAATATTCAGGATAGCATTAAAGAATCAGAGGAGGAAGCAACTGATATTTTCTGCCTGAATGTATAAAGAAACCTACAGTAACAATCACCTGTTGACAAGATATTTTTTTTTCTCTTAAAAGTAAATGGTAACTGAAAAAAAAAAAAAGATGTCAGCCTGCTTTGTATGTTGACGTATAAGCCATCAACCCAGAGCTGTCCTTCCATGAATTTCTAACATATTATTATTATGTGCAAATGCAAAAACACTGTTGTGACCTTTTGGCGAAAGACAGTAAAGGTCAGTGGTAATCATGAAATCTCTGCTAGCTAATAGAAACTTATTCATTCTCAGTCTTTAATAGTATCTCGAGCTATCTTCTATCATAGAACCTCATAAAATCAATAGGGTTTTTTTCTCTGTCTGTTCATTATCATGGGTTAACTCAAAGCATCAGCTTAAAAGCTGTGGCTTCATGTATCATAATGAAGTTGAGTTTTTAGGAATTCAGTGTAAGATATGGATTGTCACATTAGAATGGAATTTGTAGCAATGAGAGCAACATAGAGACAGAGAGAAAATCCCTTCACACTAGAGTTTTGTAAGTGGAGGCTAGACATTAGGTGTGGAATGTTTTGGAAAGGGAGTTGTACACTAGGAAAAAGATCCTGAGTTCAATTTCAACATTAATATTCTATGATGCTTTAATGGATCCATTATTTCTTCTGATGGACTGCCCCTGTCCTCCATTACAATCCTGGGAATGTCAAAAGAACATGAGGATGGCTCCAACATGTTGGGTGAAAACCCACTGGTGGACTTATGGAAGATATAGATGACAGGATGGGCAGCCATGAGTGAGTTATATGATCTGCCTAATTCTAGGTGCCTCCATCAATGAGACCACATATCTATTGGAATACTGGAGCAATTTGGTCTATGTGAGTATTCTATCCCTTTATTCTATGAGGGTGTTGGGGGGAAGGATGCCAACAACTGGGTCAGGGATGAATGAATATTGAACTAAGGAAAGTGATTCTTCATCCTGAATTGTGAAAGAATTTGTGGCATTTGACAAGTGTTTTGTCCCCAGGGAAAAGAGTGAAGAGAGCATTGGATTTAGAGTCAGATTTGGGTTGGGAGTGTGCTTCTAATACCTACTACTTTTGTGATTCTTGGCAAGAATAACCTAAATAGGGAGGGGGCAGCATGGATTAGATCTCCTCTCAGTTTCTTTTCAGTTATAGATCTTGGATCCTAGGAGCTGTAAGATTATGGAGACTATGAAAGGTAATTAAAAGAATGGTCACATTAAACTGTAGGTTATAAGATGGGAACCCTCTCATTGTGAAAACCTTTAGTATTTGCAGTATCTGGAGGGAGAGCAGATACAAAGGTGTGTTCGGGAAGAAGCAATTCTGGCTTTGGAGACAGAGACCCTGGGTGCAAAGCAAGCTCTGTTACTTAGTCCTATATGATTGTCTATATGATTGTCACTATATGATTGTCTGTGTCAGAATCCTCATCTGAAAAATGAGGATGTTGAACTGCAGAACCCACCCATAAGGCCCTATACAGCTTTAAATCTGTTACCTTATGATTCTATGAATTCTTTGAAATCCCATTATATACACATTTTTGTTTATTTCTGACCAAGGAATTTGTTTTAATTTCATTGATTGATTTCACAAGAAGAAACTCAAGAATTGGAAATAGGATATAATTTTTTTAGTTTATTTTTCAATTAAGAAGTACTTTTTATTAGTTTATCCCTCCCCCTCTTCCCTCTTCAGTGGACATTTCTTTTCATAAAATGAAAAATTAATACATAGTCCAACAAAACTAATCTCTATATAAGTTCAGTCTGAAAGTATAGATACTTTCTTTTCCAACTTCTTATAGTCTGTCTTCTCTGCTCTTGATGATCTTTGCTGAAATTCTTCTTTCCAACTAAACCAGCCTTAAAATTGCTTTGATGTATCAGGCCTCGAGAGCTTGCTGTCCTATTTGATATTGCCAGCTTGATGTGGCCACCTTTGGGCTCCTGTGAATTGTGCTTTCAATTACAGAAGGAGGGCACGGACATTCAGGTGAAACCTCTCCAGTATGGTGGGGGAGGTGGCAAAGGTGCTAGTTTTCCTTCACTGAGGAGATAAGGAAGGGGGGGGGGAATTATCAGCACAGATCAGAGTTCAACATCAGCGAAGAACACCATACCTCAACAGATGAAACTTGCCAGGGTAAGCATGCTTTCCTTATTAAATACACATTCAATGGGATTTCTTTTCAATCAGAAAACTCAGAAGAGTTCTATTTAGTCCCAGCTTGTCTTCAAGTGTGTGACTGCCAGCTCCTTTGACCTTTGAAGACAAAGAAGAAAGAGTCCAAGTTGGTCAGGAACAGTTCTCTCAACTGATAAAAGATGTTGAAAATCTAGTATCCTAATTGTCAGAGAGTTTCAGCCAGAATGAAAAATAGGCATGTCTCTGGAATGTGGGGCAAGAAACTTCCTCATCAGGAGCTACCAGATGATCTCATTTATCGATACAGGATAATCTTAAGGGTCAAGGGTAAGGAAGGTATGAATTTCACTTGTGTTTATTGTAGCTGAGACTAGCTTTCTGGAGTATCTGGGAATTTAAAACTCTTGAAGTAAAATAGGTATGGGTTTTAAAGCAAGAAGATGATAGCAAGAAGGGTCCATGCTCTGCAAACTACATTCAATAGAGGGAGCCATCTATAAAAATTGGAACACGCTTGAGAAGGAAATGGCAAACCCCATGTATCTTTGCCAACTACTCTTTCTCACCCACCATATCTATTGTTGTCAAGTTCTATCAATTCTGTCTTCATAACATCATATATATATATATATATCCATATATGCATATATATTCACACAATACATATGTATGCATATCCTTTTCTCTTTCCCTCTGACACTGGCTTTATTACCATATCCCTGCATATTGCAATAACCTGCTAATTGGACTTCCATCCACCCTCCGTTCAGCTATCAGTGAGTGATCTTTTCCAAAGTATAGGTCTGATCATGTCACTACCCTATTCAGTAATCTCCAGTGGCTCCTTATTACCCTCAAGATCAAATATTAAACCCACTGGCTTTCAAAGTCCTAAGTCCAAAAACATGTTTTTTTCTTACCTTTGTAGGCTTTTTTTAAAAATATTTTATTCCCTTCCACATAATCTGATGACCTCCTTGCTCTTCCTCACACAACACACTCCATCTGCCAACTCTGAATGTTTTCAATGCCAGTTCCCATGCCCAGACCTGTCTCCCTCCTCATCTCCACATTCTGGCTTCTCCAGTTTCCTTCAAGTCTCAGCTAACTTTCCACATTGTGTTAGAAACCTTTCCCAATCTTCCTTAATCTTATTCCTCTTCCCTCTGAGTTGGTTCCCAGTTTTTCTACATATTGTTTGTACATAATTGTCTGCATAATGTCTCTCCCAGTAGACTTTGAGTTCCTTGACAACAGAAATTGTCTTTGACCTTCCTTTGTAACCCCAGAACTTGACACAGAGCCTGGCACAGAGCCTATAGGCACTTAGTAAGTGCTGGTTTTTATTTTGAAATCAAGTTTTATATAATGATCTGTCTCCAAGACCAAGCAAAAAAATAAATAAATAAATAAACTGACAAAAGGAAAAATGCCAGTCAAATAAGGTAGGAGAAAGAGACAGGAGATAAATAACTCAGAATTTCTCGGTGAAATTCACTTATCTCCCATTATACCACTTTACTAGAAGATGAGTATGATCCAAAGACCCCTAAATGCCAAGTGATGCTTCAAAACCTAATTTCAAGGATGGTTTATTTGGAAAGAAAAATTACAGGAAAAAAACCACCGTTAAGGGCAGAGATAAAATATTAAAAAGAAATTGGAAAAGAAAGTGTCTGAATGATAGTCCATTGTAGGTCCTTGGGTCTCTCCTTGCAAAAAATAATCAAAAGACTAAACACATTCCAGGTCAAAATAAGCAGAAATGTCAGAGGCTTAGATTAGCCATCATGGGAAATCATGGATCTGTGCAAGTGTTATGAAATTTTGATTTTGGAAAGACCCTAGAGATCATCTGCTCACAAGGTCACCAGCTCTGCTCAGTTATGTTTCTGTGTTGCTAACTGGACTTCTCCAGGGTAGATCTACCTGCTTTTTCTTCCATTTGCTGACCTCCCTGAGTATCCCTCTTGACTCCTTACTCTCCCTTCTCTCAAAGACAATCAAATGTTAAAACATCTCTTGCATCCATACTGTTCTCCCTTCAGCCATCCACTATCCTCGTTCACTCTCTCATCACTTCTCATTTGGACTATTTCAGTGCTCTCTTAATTAGTTTCCTTTATTACAGTGTCCTCCCATCCCTCCAATCCATCCTCCACACAGCTGACAAAGTGATATTCCTAAAGCATGTTACATCATGCAAGTCTCTTACTCAAGAAGCTCAGATGGATTCCTTTTGTGTCTAGGACTGAATACAAGATCATTTGGCAATTAGAGCCTGGCTTACCACCTGGCTGCAGTCATTTCCAGCTTTTTGATACTTCACACACCCCACATTCTAGCCTAATCAGCTTTCATGATTTTCTAACAATATTCCGTTTTGCATTTCATGTCTAGAATTCACTCCCTCCTCAGGTCTATCTCTTAGAATTTCTAGTTTGTTACAAAGCCCAGCCATTTAAGCACTGCCTTCTACATGAGATACTCCCTTCTCCCAGATGCTAATGCCTTTCTCTCTTAACTTTCTTTTTATTAAGTTTGCATAAACAATATGTTGCAAAAGTCTTAGTTCAGTTCCAAGCTATTAAATTTTAAAATTGCACTGAGATTTTGGGTACAAATGCATAATATATTATTTACCTTGATCAAGGATAAAGACCTTGAGGACAAGAACTATTTTAATTTTTCTTCTATTCACATTAACTAAAACACAATATTAGTGCTTCATAAAGGTTTGTTGATTGATTAACCAACCCATTGTTTGCCACCAATATTTATTTCCCTGTACTTTATTGTGTTTTTGGATTCTTGGTTCCAGAAGGGAATTCTGTCCAGAAAGTCTGTTCCTGTTTCATGCCCACACCTCCTCACAGGACATCCTTTTTAAATTTTTACTATAATATTAACTGTGTTCAGAGTAAGTCATCATCCCCATCGTGCTTAATGCACCGGTATTATCCCCTTTCCTTTTCTCACTTCAGCTTAATTCTTGTGGCTTCTAATAGTTTAATTCATACACTTCTGCAGCCATTGTTTAGTTGGCAGCCACCTCAGAGCTTGCACTATTTATTCTGCACACTACTATAAGCTCTGATAACCTCCTCCACAGTCTGCTGAACACAATTTCTACCAGATGATTAGGAAATACTATCCAATCAAAAGAAAATTGTACCTAGCACTCTATATTATAATTTTTAAGGGTGGAAAGATACCTGGGTGCAACCTGTTGTACTCTGAAAGAACTATACCTCACCTTCCAGTAGGGCTACAGAGAAAGAAACGTTCCCTACCTTTGTAAGAAAAATAAATAAATAAATTCTTGAATCATTGATCATAATTTTCATCTTTCTAGGATACATTCATTCATTCTACAAACATTATTTATGGTGCATACCCTTTGACCCAGCAATACCGTTTCTAGGACTGTATCCCCAAGAGATCATAAAAACGGAAAAGGGTCCCACATGTACAAAAATATTTATAGCAGCACTCTTTGTGGTGACCAAAAACTGGAAATCAAGGGGATGTCCATCAATTGTGGAATGGCTGAATAAATTATGGTATATGAATGTAATGGAATACTATTGAGCTATAAGAAATGATGAACAGGAAGACTTCAGAGAGGCTTAGAAAGACTTATATGAACTGATGCTTAGTGAAAGGAGCAGAACCAGGAGAACTTTGTACACAGTAACAACCACAGTATGCGAGGGTTTTTTCTGGTAGACTTGGAACTTCAATGCAAGGACTTAAAAAATTCCCCATGGTCCTTTAAGGCAAAAATGCCTTCCACATCCAGAGAAAGAACTATGGAATTCAATCACAGATTGTAGCAGATCATTTTCTTTTGTATTACATTTTGATTTGTTATATGATTTGAAACTAACACGACTAACATGAAACTAACAACCATTTCCTTTATTTGCCTCTCCATGAAGAGCCTAAGGATAAGTTTTCCATTTAGCTTCAACTTACTAATATTGCCTGGCTTCATGAATAGCATAGTTGTTATGTTCAATTTCTCCGGTAGGGTCACATCAGTCAACCAATAAATGTTATCCGATATTCACTATGTTCCAGGCACTTTGCTAAGCAATAGGGACACGAAGAAAAAGCAGGCATACTCCTTGTCCTCAAAAAGCTAGAAGCAAGAACATAGAAGATGACGCAAAGTAGGTCTCCTTAGAGAGGATGGTGCTTTCAGCTAGTCATTGGACAAGGACCTTTCCTGTACTATTCCAACAGTAAGATTAATATATATAGGTACTCAGAAACTCAGGAAATTCTTGCCAATCTCTATCTCCTTTCTTGACATCTGCTGCTATCACTGTAATAGCAAAAAGGGATCACATGGGACTAAAGGTCATTCTGTATTTTCCTTTGTTTCATGAGTTACCATGGCCAAATAATTCATTATCTAGTCAACAGTCTACTGGTAATGAACTTTATATTTAACAAGAGTAGTGCTCAGACAAAAAACTCGATTTGTCACTGGGATGATGGTGGTAGTAGTAGTAGTAGTAGTAGTAGTAGTAGTAGTAGTAGTAGTAGTAGTAGTAGTAGTAGTAGTAGTAGTAATGAGGCTGGTGACCTTGCACAACCCTCCCTCACTCAAAACAAAGTCAAGTGCAAGTCATGTCATCATTTCTCTGATGGCGTGGCCTTCTTTGGTGATGAAGGATGAATACAACAACAGTAGTAATGATACTGATAAAACTGATAATAATATTTATCATTTATAGAGTATCTTCATATTGGCAAAATATAAAAATCATCTATTTCATAATCACAAAACCTGGGAGGTAGGTGCTGTTAGGATTATATTCTAAACCTTTTCAACTTGGTAGGTCTGGTCCTTAACTATCAGAGAGATCAGTAACCCAGGACTTGCTCCATGTGAAGATAAGTCATTGGAACAAGATTTCAGTGGAGTTTTGTTAACCAAAATGAACCTCTAGCTGATATTTCCGGCAGTTTGGCCCAATCAAGTGAAAAATTTCATGAAAATGTTGGTAAGGTGAGATGTCATTTAGTCAAATCCATCCTCCAGAGATCTGTTCCCCTAAGCTACTCTTTGTCATGCTTTTCCTATTTCCTGACTTACCATCAGCAATTGTAAATACCTTGAGAGCTGACTTTGTGTCACATCCACTTTTGCATCCTTGATTTGTTGCACATGACGGGCACTTCAGTGTTTGTTGAGTTAATTTGAAATAAATATTGAATTTATTTCTTAAAAATAGTACTTCATCATTTCATATGATCCTCACAGCAGCCCTGAAAGGTAGGTGCTATTATTATTTCCATTTTACAGAGAAGAAAATTGAGGTTGAAAGAAGTTAAGTAACTTGCCCAGGGTTTAGTAAGTGCTATATATAGCGCAGAGTCCACAAAGGGCTAGAAAAGATAGAATGGCATCCAAATGGAAAGGATTTTGAATGTCAGGCGAGGATTTTGAATTGTTCTCAGCAAACAGAGAACCATAGAAGACATTTGAGCCTGCCATAACCAGGTCTATACATTAGAAAGCTCAGTCTGATAGCAGTATGAATAATGAATTGGAGGGTAAGAAAAGGGACCTGGGAATACCTTACAAAAGGTGATTGCAGTAGTCCCGTAGTTGGTAACAAAGACCTTTACCAGAATCGGTGCTAGGGTTGAGAACAAAGACATGGAGTCAGATGCAAGGGATTCTATAGAGATTTTGGCAAATAATTTTATTGGAGAGATGAGGAAAAAGATTCAAACATAACAAAATATATTTGGGTTGAGGGGGACGGGTGTCAATGCATGAGAGGTGAAAAGGCAGCCCCCCCTGCATCTGCCTCTGCCTGGCTTCTACAGTTTCACCAAGGAGGGTAGAAAGGCTGGAAGGAGGCAGGAGAACCAGATTTCAAGGCAATTGCAAGGGGAGCTGGCCATGATTTTGAGCATCTCTGCTCCTTTCCTCCTACTCCCAAGGGTGAGTGTGATGCTCACTGAGAGAGAAAGTTCGTTGAAAAGAGGGAATAATCAAGGACCTATGGACCAATATAGATATGCAAAAATTATACCAAAAATCATCTCTGCCTTTGGAGATAAGAATCAAAGTCTAGCCTATTTCCTGGCATTCCCTCGGCTCAGGACTGTACACAGAATAGCATGAGAAAATGGTCTGCACCCATATTAGCCAAAGAGTGCTGATCTAATTGCCTGGGGAGGACAAGGCAGAGGCAATGACTGAAGGATCACTTTCTCTTCATGGGAATGAAGGCACCAGATCCACAGACCTTCAAAGTACACACTGTGAATCAACAGGACTGCTTTCATTTGCCACCATTTCCCTCCATTTGTCCCTCTCTCTTATCCAAGCTCTATGGTTCCCTGTAATGGGATGTCAATCTGTGCTGATGACCTTGACTGAAGTGTCTTCCAAATGGCGTAGGTGGCTTAAATGCTACTGACAACAAGTGGACCGCCATGACCCAGTAATCTCATTCAGTGCCAAGCAATCACGAGTTTGCTGGCAAGCCAGCCCCAGAAGCTCACATTAGGACCAAATTAAAAAAATCATTCTAATGTTCCTTCGAGGACTTAATCCCAATTATTTATGCCTTCTGGTGTCATCATTTGGTTCACCTTCTGTAGAGTGCTCAGTTAGGCGTGATAATTATATTCCTGTTCTAAAATGGGAATATGACAGCATCTTAGGCTAGCCACATTTCGTATTCAGACTGAATCACATCCTTGGGTGATTCTGTTTGTGTATATGAGAAAAACTCTGATGATGAAGGTTAATGATTCAATTTGGCCCATCCCTCCCCCATAGTACTGTAATTTTGAGAGAACTGACAAAAAAGGCTGTGAGGAAGGGCATACACAGTATTGTTGCAGCAACTGTTCGGCTTGCTCTTTTCTATAATTTGTAAAATAATTGGCTCCCAGTACTGAGACGAGGTACTCTATCTGACTGAGGTGAGTCGAGAACAATTGATCATGGCAAACAATGGTGATCCCTGAGCTTCACAGGAAGGCTCCGTCAGTGTCCTCCTCCTCTTTCACCCAAAAGAAAACAGAGAAAAAATTCATTCTTTTACACTTTACCCTCCTCCAGCTATACTGCTCCTCACAGGACCCCTGTGCCCAGTGCTTAGAATACAGTATTTCCTGATTTCCCTGCCTCTAGTTTCCCAGGCTGCCTTCAAGACTCAGTTCAAATCCCAGTGAGACTTCTCCATTTGACTGCCTTCCCTATTGGTCACTAGTGCCTTTCCTCTGAGATCACCTTTCAATTACTCTGTATATGTATCTTGTATTTTCTTAACTAATGGTCTGCTCTCTCCTCCCTTAGAAGGTAAAACTCCTTGAAAACAGGGAGTAAAAACACAAATTTGTGTTTTTACCTTTCTAGATCTTCCCAGCACTAAGCACAATGCCTGGCATATAGATAGTAAGCACTTAATAAATGCTTGCTGACTCCCTTGGCTTTTCCATCTGATAAGGGTAAGACGGCGCTGGGCATTCCTATGAATGGGATCATAGGCCCATGTTGGCTCATATTGCCATTGGACATAATTTAGCAACCATAAATATGGGGGAGAGGAACTTTTTCCAAAGTCTTTCTGAGTTATTTCACAATTTTTAGACATTCCTTAATAAGTCATATCCCATGGTATTTATTTGCTCAAGGACCATGTAGACCCCAGCGTTCTTCATTCTCATAAAATGACACAGGGAATAGAGGTTGATAACAGTTCTTGGCCACTGTAGAGCTGAGTTTCTGGGAAAAAATGTTTCTAAATACTCTATGTTTTCTATTACCTTCTGGTCACATGTAAGTGATATAGAACCTGTCTCTCTTTTCCTAGGAAAGGTCCATTAACTTGGTTCTTTGCAGTTGTATAACACAGAGGTGGTATGGTAGAGAGAACCTGGATTGGTCATCAGAGGAATGGAGACCACTTCTGTGACTTGGGTAAATCATTTAACTCTTATAGACCTCAGTTTCCCCATCTGTAAAATGAATAGGATGGATTATATGAATTTTAAGTATTCTTCAAGCTCTAAATCTCTGATCTAATTATTATTATTGTATGCTATTTTATATTATTTTACTATATAGTAATAAAAATTATTATAATTAAATACTAGCTCATACTCCCTCTACATTTGAAAGTTCATATTAACATCTACAATCATTATGTTCCAATTGACCATCTTTGATTTTGCATTCTAATTTATTTATTTCCATATCATATCACAGGACTATAATCTCCTTTGGAGCATGAACTATATTATTTTTTCTATCCTTGTGGAGTCTCTCAAGTCTTAATAGATTATCTTGCACATAATAGGAGCTTAATAAGTGTTTCTTAAATTGAATTAGTAAATAACATACCCCTATTATTTAACATTTACTCATATGTGAAAATTATTGAGCAGAGAAAATATTGCCAGAGAGGCTGGGATCTAGTTCTTATTCACCTTTTATGTGCTTAGAGTAGATAGATTATATAGGAAACAAGCCACTAAAGAGGACATGGGTTTCACCAGGCACAGGGGAAGGAGTAACGTGATCCAAGTATAGGGAAGCTCTGTGAATTCACGGAAGCAGAAAACAACACGTGTGGGTAAGGAAGCAACTGCTGTTCTAATTTGGAGTAAGGAAAAAGCACATTGGAATCAGATGTGAAGGCTGTAAATGTCAGGCTACAAAGCTTGTTATCTTATGGGCAATAAAGAGCCATTGAAGATTTTTGAGCGGTAGAGTAATAGCACAGTCAGATCTGTGCATTATGATGGTTATTTCATCAGTTATGTGATGGATGAGCTGGAGGGGAGAGAAGGGAAGTTAGAAAGCTATTACAGTAGTCCGGGGGGTGAAATGAAAAGAGCGTGAGCTATGGTGGAGTGGAGGGGAAGGGGAAGGACAAATACAAGAGACATAGAGAGAAAAATATTCAGACTTGACAACTGATTCGTTTTGGGGCCTAAAGGGGAACACCTCCCCAGATTGACTCCAAATCACTGCCCTACTGTACATAAATAAGCACTTATATGTCCAGTTTTCATGATATTAAGGTCAATTTAAGGATAGAGTATATTGAGAGTTTTGAAAGTGCTATTCAAGTTTTGATCAAAGACTGCTCAAGTCAATTCAATGGAAAGAATGTGCTATCTAGAATCAGAAGACATGGGTTCCAATCCTCATTCTGCCATGCACAACTTGTGTGAACTGAGAAATCATTTCATCTCTCTGACTCAATTTACTGAGACAGTTGGACTAGATGACTTCTGAGGTCCTTTTCCATTTTCAAAATTTAATTCCATTGTCTTATGAACTGTTTCATCCCCAGACTCTCAAACTCTGAAATCTTCCTCTGTTAATACAGCATACTGTCTTCCTGGCCATCTTATCTCCCATTCCTACTGATGCTCATTTCCCCCTCCAGCCCTTTGATCCCTCCCTATTGCCCCAACCCACCTGCCTTTCTTCACTCTCCTCCATACCCAGACTTCATCCTGTGGATAGTGCCTTCGCTAACACCCTAGCTTCCCCTGCTTCCCAGGGATCAAGACAGAGCAGACGCCCACTCTTCACTCTCTTACTCCCATTATATGACTGAAGCCAGGCCAATTGGCCCCACTACACATTTGTACTATTTGATCGCAGATGGGCTTGGCCCACAGTCTTGCTCAGTAAAGCCTTTTATCCATCCTCTGTACACCTCCCTTTTGAATTCCCCACAGCTGCTGTTCTGAACTTTTTGTCTTCACTCTTTAAGCTTCTAGCCATACTCTGGTCTCCATCACTCTTTGCAAATGTCTTCACTCCTGTTTGATTAAGCATCCCAAGACCATCAGACTTGAATTTTCTCAGTTTATCTGCCTTTCTACTTTTAAATTTCCCTGAAAATTCACCTATCTTTCCGCCTGTTTTCACTAGCAGTCTATCCTTTCCAATAGTGTCCCATTACATCACCCTGGATCTCTTAAAGTTATTTTCTCTTCTACATCTTTCATCTCTTATTCTCTTTACTGATATTATCTATCTCTATTGAGATCAGCTACCACTTAATGCTACTACCAGCTCTCTCCTTCCTTTCACCACCAAATTTCTAGAAAGGATGATGTATACTTTCTACCTTTCTACCCTCCTCACCAAGCAATTACTCCCCTCAACCCCTTTAAAGTCTTGCTTCTGCCCCTCAAATCTCACCACTCTCCCAAAGCCCAAAATGACCTTCTAAACATCAGATCCAATGGTTCCTTCTCAGTCTTCATCCTCTTTGAATTCCCTATTGCCCTTGACATTTTTAACCACTGTCTGATTTTTGAAACTCTAGTGGTACAGAGAATGGAGCACTGACCTTGGAGGAAGGAAAACTTGAATTCAAATACTTACTAGCTGTGTGATTCTGGGCAAATCACTGAATCGCTTTGTGCCTAAATTTCCTAATTTATAAAATGGAGGTGGGGAGGGGTTGGACTCATTGACCTTTAAGGTGTCTTCTAAATGCCAAGCTATGATTCCTTGATGATGGAGAAAGGTTCAAGGATCAGTTTGAAAATCTTTTAAGGGCTGTTAAATGAGTATAATAATAGCACCTATACTACAGAATTGTTGGAGCGGTTCAAATGAGATAACATATTTAAAGAACTTTGCAAATCTTGAAGTGCCATATAAATGTTAGCTGTTATAATTATTACAACAATAATTATTACTATTACTATTACATCTGTTCTCCTTGCCTCTGCTTTTACTCCACCCCATTTCCACTGCCACTATTGCAGGCTCCTGTTGACTTTTTCTAGATTTCTATAATAGACTGTGGGAATGTATAACTCCTTTCTAGTCTCCCTCACCCCTGCCAACTTATCCTACATAGGACTTCCAGATAATTTTTTTCTTGAAAATGCATCTCCTACCACTCTACCTTCTCATTCAAACACCTCCCATGGCTCTCCATTGTTTACTTAAGGACATTAAAGCTTCATAACCGGTCATTGAAAGTCTTTCATGATTTGATTCTGTCTTTCAAACAGACCACTTAATGAATTCAAACCTTCAACAAAAATAAATTATATGTTCCCCAAGGCAATCCCATGCTTTTCTACCTCCATGCCTTTTTTCACAAGGTTCCAGCTACCTGAAATGCCTGTCTTTCGCACCTCTGCCAATCCAAACACTCTGCTCCAATGCACTTCCTGAAAGGCCCTCCTCCAATGTATTTCCTGATTCCCTCCACTAGATGTAGTTTCTCCCTCCTCTGAACCCGTCATGTTCATTATTTTTTCAACAAATATTTAGTTATCATCTACTAAGTGAAAGCTACTACTTAGATAATAGATAGAAAGATAAATTAGGCATGACCTTCAGCCCTTAAATTTCAGTCTCATCTCTTAGACCCAGTAACTGAGTTTGGTGAAAACTCGGTTTTCACTGAGTGAAAACCCATGATATAGTTCAAAGAACAGTTCAAAGAAGATCTGAGTTTGAATCCTTGATATATCTAGTATTGGACAAATTATTTCACCTCACTGGACTTCATCTATGAAATAAGGTGGTTAGACAACATGAAACTCAAGATATGTTCTAGGTCTAAATCCTATGGTCCTACTTTATATTAAGGTTTTTTATTTATATAAAGTGAAGCATATGCTCACTCAAAGAAGGGCTTACCAACATCATAAGGAGATATCCTGGTTAAGACTGAAACAGGAGCAGGATTTTCTATTGATGATAGGGTTCTCTAGATGTTCCTCTTGGTTAGCATAGTATAGAAACTTCTGTTTGAGGAAGGAGGCACTCCTCTGTGGGAGGGGTTTCTCCTTCTCTAGAAGAACCTCCTATATGACTAGGATACTTGCCCTTTTCATTTTTTCTGGAAATACTCATATCTGGAATCTTCCAAGCAACAGTGGAAACTTTCACCTCTATGCTGCACCCAATTGGGTATCATTGTTAATCTCCCTACTTGTAACATCTGAAACAAGAAGTTGATCAGTGAGAGATGCTGATGATTTTCTTAGAAATTTCCTGTCTCATATCCTTGTTTGCACTCATGAATTGCCCTGATGTGTCCAAGGGAGAATACAAGTGTCTTTTGTGCTGAAGTAGAAGGTGTGACAAGAGTCCAGCAAACTTGAGCATCAAGTCCAGGTGAACATTCCTCTTTCTATTGGTACCCTAATACCACTATGCCCAAAGTCTGATGAGATTACTCCAGTGACTAAGGTTTGGTTGGATCTTTATCTTTCCAGTAACTAAGACTAGTGAATCAATGGCAAACATTAAGTACCTGTTGTGTACTAGGCAATGGGGATGCAGATTCAAAAAAGAATCAATTCCTGAACTCAGTGAGCTTACATTCACCTAGAGAGAGACAATATTGTAACAGATGAGTAAATACTACATATATATATATGTATATATATATATATTATATATATATATATATACGTGTGTGTGTTTGTATGTGTGTACATGTATGTGTCTATGTGCATGTATCCACATGTACGCTTATGTTTGTGTAAATGTACATGTTTATGGACAGACAGAGAGAGAGAGAGAGGGAGAGAGACTGAGAGTATACCTGCATAATCAGGCCAAGATTTATATCTGCCTATGGCAAAGATAGATAGGTGACAGATAGATGAAGACAGACAGACAGACAGATAGATATATAGACATAAATAGACAGACAGATAGACAGATAGGTGTAGGAACAGACAAGATAGACAAACAAACAGATAGAATATTTATTAAGTGTTTACTACATGTTAGGAAATTTGTTAAGTTTTTATTTTTCTATGATAAGGGTGTGTGTGTGTGTGTGTGTGTGTGTGTGTGTGTGTGTGTGTCTCCACACTTTGCATGTATGAGGATGAGCTAACAATCATATTGAAGGTATTCTTCCTGCAGCAGAACATTATGCTACCTAACTTCTGCATAATGAAGGTGTAGTGTTTCTGCATTTAAGTTCTTTAGAGGAAATAGTGGTTTAAAAGATGTTCATGTATTTTGGACTCTATTTGTGGTAGAGTGGGGGATACGCTATCTCTTCCACTTCAGTCTTATTACTTTGATGCATCATCACAGCATAGAAGTGATCCTAGGTTTTCCAAGGTTGTGCTGGTAGAGCATAATCTATGATGAATCCTTGTTAAAAGTCTTGAGTATAGGGCAGGGCTATATTTCTGTTCTCCAAGAATCTATTGAGAAAAATTTAGACCAATCCTATATTAGATGGTGGCCATCAGATCACCATTATATTTTGGGAACCCAGAAACCATGAAACAATAGGCTCACACAACTAGGGTGGGGTGGGGTGGTCAAGACTTTGTCCCTGGTGCTGAAATTTAGAAATTGCAAATATAACTAACAAGTCTATCAGAAATGTAGAATCATTTCACCTCCAGTGATTATATTCCACCACAATAAATTCCTCCTTTCCGGGTCAGTTCTGCTCATTCTCTAGGACCCATCAGCAGCTTTAGTCTCTACCACTCCATTGTCCTTTCAGTGAGTCAAGGACTAGCTCTATAACACTTGTCCTAGGGATAAAAACTGGTAGCTACAACTCTGAGTAGAAGGAATGGCAAACAAAAGAAATCCCTAGTCCTAAAATCAAAGATTTAGATATGGATGGAATTGTAGAATCTATTGATTAATTTCTCCAGTTTACTGATATGGAAACAGGGACACAGAGTAGTTAAATTGCTTACCCAGAGTCAGACAGCTAGTAAAGGTCTTAGGTACAATTTGAATCCAGGTCTGAATTAATTGCCCTATGCACTGAATCATGCTATCTTAGCAACATTTAAGTGACTATGAAAATAAGAATATTTACATGCGAAAGATAGTTTAGAATCAGGGGTGGGGAACCTGTGGCCTCAAGGCCACATTTGACCCTCTGTAATATTAATAGAATAGGAAGCTCTTCCCTGCCCATTAATAGGTCTAACACATGGAGCCTGTGATCGCATGGAGCTCAGACTAGGAGGAGGTGCTCAAGGAGGAGAAAAAGAGAGAGAGAGAAAGAGAGAGAAAGTAAGTAAAGAAAGAGAGAGTAGCAAGTTGTGAGTGGGCTGAGGGAGGAATCTGTCTAGGGGAACTTGTTTTTGTGAGGAGGCTTGACAGAAAGAAGGTTTAAAATGATGTTGCTCCCTGGATTAGTGATAAGTACCCTGTTAAATCTTACCTCCTGGTACTCTAATGATGTCCCAAATAAATATTTTGGTTTTGCCTTTGAGGAAGAGAGTTTATTATATTTTGCAAACTGACCCTGGAAATACGCATGCATATTCACAGCAGCTGCTATGGGTATCACATTGGCATTACACCCTCTAGGTCCTCAAGTGCAGCTATTCAGAACCTGAAGGGCCACATTTGAGGACCTAGATGGTCATATGTGGCCTCAAGGCCACAGGCTGCCCATCCCTGGTTCAGATGGTCTCTAAGGGTCTCTTTCAACTGTATAATGTTAATTCTTTTTGTCTGAGTTCAAAGAACAGCAAAATGAGAGGGTTGGAAGGGATGACATCTTCCAGCTTTAAATCTAGGAGCCTATTATCCCATGAATTTAATAGAAACCTTTTAAAGTTAGGCTGAGTAAAGAGGCAGTCTACTGTCTGCATTTCGATCAGATGGCCACCAAATAAGTTAGAGACATTTTGATCCATCTACCTAATGTTTGCACCCAAGTTAGTTTAAAAATAAAGCCAATTTACAGGAATCAACACAATTCATGTAGGGAAACTACAGCAGATGGCAAACTCACACACTCCTCCCAATCTCTATCATACTCAATCCAGAGTTCAATTCATCAAAGCCCACAAAGCAAATAAAATAAATGCAAATTAGAGATTAAACATGATAACTATTAAATAGGGTAAATTTAATCCCACCCCTCCTTCCCCCCCAAAAAAAATTACCGTGTGACTTTTCTCCCTCTATTCTATTACCCATCCCAAAAGGCCTTTGTGCCTGAACCCTTGGGGAAATTCTTCAAGCCTCCATTCCCTCATCTGGAAAACAAGGAGATTGGATTAGATAGTTGCCCCTTCAGCTGGAAATCTCTGAATCCATGATCTTATCAGAAAATGGAAGCAACTATGTATGTTAGTATTGAAAGCAAGCAGTCAATTTTCTCCCCAGGCAAAACTTTTTACCTGACCCCATCAACTAAACCCACAGGCCAATCTCTTTTCTGCTTCAACTTCAGACCATGGTAGTTGGGACTGATTAAGATTCCTTCAACGAAGCCTGAAAGAGAAAAGACCCCTATAATCTTTTCCCAACCTTCGATACTGCTCAGGTAAAATCCATTTTTCAGCATTGATTTGTGAAACAACATTCACAAGAACAAGAGAAAAAAAAAAAGAAAATATGCACACTTCCACATGAATACACACATCCACACAACACACACAAATATCCAATGTGTTCATTTGATTGACAATATTTGCTCTAAAGGGGAACATAAATATTAAGGAAAATGAGAGGAAAAAGTGTCTAGGACTTGTTTGCATAATTGTTAGAGCAAGGTTGTGCAAGACTCCCCACACTTATTAAATGGAAAATGTCTATTTGGCCAATCCAAAGAAAATGATTCCAACAGAAAACACTTTATTTCACCCAAAGTAAAGATTTTGCCATCCATAAGGCTATGAGACAACTTATTTAAAAGAAGAAAAAAAATAAGGTTTCAAAAGGTGATTATAGATGAATTATAACCCAGGCTAAGATTTTCAAGAAGACGCTTATTTCTGTATCTTGAGATTGTGGGACCAAACAAACCTTTCTGGTGTTTCTATCATCAGGACGATGAGGATCCCAGAATGAAAAATAATCTGTGACTTCAAAGAGCAAATACCTGACAGAAAAATATTTGAAATAATTAGAGAAATACAGCTTTTGCTCATTGGTAGGTTCATTCATAGGAATATTTCAAAACATCTGTGCTTGTTTCCATGGCGATGGTGGTTGGCTTACTTTGTTGTTAATGCACCATGTAAGTCTGAAAGATTATATTAAAGGAAGCTACCTGATGGAAAACTCAATATAAAAATGCTTGGGTGCTTTTCCAGACAGTCTGGGAGGAATCATACACTCCAGTGCCATGTGGGGGTGGGATTAGGCGGGTGCAGGGAGGGACAGTGATCCCTTGGTGAAATGGTGATTTAGGCCAGGGAGATGGGACAAGTCCACCATTATCCAAACACTGAATCCTTAGACATGACACAGGAGGAAATTAGCTTTAGTACCCTCGAGAGAGCTTGCTTAGATTTGAAAAGGAAGACTCCAAAGAATAAAATAAGCTTAGCTTAAAACAAGTTGCAACTTATAAAGTAAATTTTATTTTATTTTTCCTGAGGAAGTATTGTTTTTTTCAAA
Organism: Notamacropus eugenii; assembly: GCF_028372415.1. Lineage (NCBI taxonomy): Eukaryota > Metazoa > Chordata > Mammalia > Diprotodontia > Macropodidae > Notamacropus > Notamacropus eugenii. The sequence continues at coordinate 328,132,467 of NC_092877.1, forward strand.
CTGTTCTATCTCACACTGAATATCCCATGGAACCATTTTCTCTGACGCCATCTTCTCTGTCTCCTGGTTTCTGATGCTTCTCCTGAGACTCCAGTGAGCCATTATGTCTTGTATTCTCAGCTGAAGCAAAGAAGTCATTATAGACCCATGGGATGTTATGTCCCCTTTTTTTATTGCCTTATTATTCCCTTTACAGTATGTGTCATAGTTGACAAAGTGGGAAGACAGACAATAGGCCACTTTAGTGCCTGCCTCTGCTTTTGTTGTTTGGCTTAACTTCTCTGCTCTGGGGGAAACTAATTCACTTCACCTTCCTCAAACTTTCTGTCATTCCCAGTTTGGAACAAGGAACACTACTGAGGAACAGAGTCTTCTATGATGTGGAGCCGTCAGGTCCTGAATTCCATCCTGCTAGCCTCTGGCACCTTGAATCAAATATTAGCATACTCTAGATGTTTACAGTGTCTATGTCATCGTAACATTCCTCCCTCCAGACTGCTCCATTTTTCAATGATTGCATAATATAGGCTAATGTGGATTTATTGCTACCAGCAGGTCACCCACTAGTAGTTCCATCCAGTGTCCAGATATTCCCAGATGTCAAATATTTGCATATTGTCTCACATTTAATTATCAAAAAAATTAGTTCTTAGATTGATCATCTGGCAACAACATAATTGGACTAAATTAAACTCATGAACCACTCCAAAAATGTCAATCGTCCTAAGCTTTAGGAATTCAGAATATCCTTTGCAGAGCAGGACAGATGGAAGCCCTTGCTGCATCCTGGAAATATATTCCAAAGGACAGTTAACCAAAAATAGTACTGTAATTGTGAACATAGCTTCTAAATGACTTTTCTTTTTGTTTTTCTTTTATCTTTACCATCAGAGTTGAATGACGCTTTAAGGGTAATTTAGGTAAGAAGGCACTCTGCTGCGAACTTGATTGGAAGCATTTCTCTTAGGTACACATACAAAAGAAAGCAGTAATGGTAAGAAATAATAAAGAAAAAAATAAAGTCTGTGTGTAATGACATCATTAAAGTCTCATGATGTGATATAGTGAAAAGATGTATGCCTAAATCCAATCTCTACCACTTCAATAGCTATATGACCTTGGGCAAGTCATTTAATATTTCTAGATATTAATTTTCTCATCTGAAAATTTAGGGGTTGGATTAAATGTCCTCTAGGGGTGGACTGGTTGTCCTCTAAGGTCATTTCTGATTTGAAAGTATGGATTGGCTTTTATCAAGGAACTTATTTCATATCTATGAGACATTGGCAAAAGTCCAATATATTACCTCACAAATTATAAAGTATTAGTAAAGTCTGAAATTGGGTTAAATGAGATGATAGAGAAGAGTTAACTATTATAGGGTATAGTCAAGTGCTGGCATTTTGCTTTCCATGTTCAGAATCCTTAGCCATCATCATTTTAAAAATTGACTTTCTTTACCTCTTCCAAATTTGATTCAATCCATAAAAGCCATCAGGTCACCAAGAATGACCAAAGTGCCTGCTCCATGTGTGCATTGTGAACACAGTGATGAATGGCATGCCCCTTTTCACTAAAACCGGTTCTCCCTTCAATCAGCAATGGTCTAGTGATAGTGATGGTGATGATGACCCATATTACAGCAATAGGAGTATTCTACACCCTCTTTCTCTTTACAGAGAGTGGCACCAAGTCAAGGGTAGCTCCAGAAAGTTCAGTACAATCATCGTCCTACAGGTTCAGGTTTTGCTTTGGTCAGAACTGGAGCGCGCAGGGCTCTCTCAATAACCAAACTGTCATCTGGTTGGCTGAAAGACACTCCAGTGCAGTTTGTGAAAATCCATTTTATGGAAAAAGAAATGGTAGAAAGACTTCATTCAGTTCTGATTTCCTGGAACATTTCCAGGGACTTATACCCAATTCATTTTCCCAGTAAGTTTCTTTCACATCAGTACTCTATAAACACTTATTAAACCCCTACAATGTGTGAGGCACTGAGCTAAGTGTAGAGACATAAATGCAAAAAAAGAAAGTCCGTTCCTTTCCTCAGATTGCTTACAATCTAATGGGAGAAGACCACAAAGAAGAGAAAATCATAAAGGGGGTGAGGTGGGGAGGCAGGAGGAAAGGTCCAAAGGTGGGTAGCCAGGAAGAATGAAGAAATAGTCAGATTGAGCACCCTCCCCAACTGGGCATTCTGGAAGGAGCCCTTGTTCCATCTTTCAGTCAGAGGGTCTGAGAGGTAAAAGGTACTGATGAGATGGGAAGTCCAAAGCTGAAAGATGAAGAGGTTTGGGGGGAGTAAAGGACAAGTCCAAAGGAATACAGCTTAGTGAAAAGTATAGAGATAGATGGCCTCTAATGGTAGTTCTGGGAGTTCTCTGACTCTCCAATCAGAGGGAGCGAGTACAGTCAGAGGTTGTTTACTAGTTATCAAATGAATCTCTGAAATCTTACCTACTGTGTCTTTTTAGGAAATGAACAGCAAAGAAAATTAGATTTCCCCCCATTTCTGTTCCAGAATAAGTGCTGTTGTCTCAAAGTAAAAAAAAAAAAATCAATTTTATGATATCTTTGTTATATACTGCATCATGCAAATGCATTTATATTCTCCTCTTTTACAAATTACAAAGAGCTACTATAGCACCCTCCTCTTTTCAGCAAACTTCTGTTCTTGGTTTGTCGGGATTTCCAGAATGGAAAGGTACAACTCTAGTTGCTTACAGGAGTAACAAAAGGAAGAGAGCCCAGGGGAAGGGATGGAAGGTGTACAGAGAGATATAAGTATAATACAAAGGGAGAGGGGACAGGGATTGGGGCTGTGATTTCACTGGTTTAGGGAACCCCCAGGTGGGGAAACTCCCTCTATGAACTTAGTTTGGAACTTTCCCTACAATGTCAAGCCTTAGAGAGCTGCCTAGAGCACAGAGGGGTTTACTGTCCTGCCCAGGGTCACACAACCCTAAGGCAGAGGCAAGTTTGGAACACAGGTCTTTCTGGTTGTGAGACCAGCTCTATCAAATATTCATAATGATAATTAGCATTTATAGACTACTTTAAGTCTACAAAGTGCTTTGCAAATATTGGCTTATTTCATCCTTACCATCCTATAAGGTAGTTGCCATTATTACCCCCATTTTACAGATGAGGCTGAGAAATTAAGTAGAAAGTATCTAAAACAGGATTTGAACTCTGGTCTTCCTGACTCCACGTTCAGGGCTCTATACACTCTGCCACCCAACTTATCTATACTACACCACATTGCCTCTCTATAATACAAAAATGACCATAAAATACAAAAGGGATGAACAAATAATGTGCTTTGGGAACTGGAGGCGAGGAGACATCACTTTTGCTTGAGGGATAACAACCTACATTATGATCACCCATGTGGATATTAAGACTTATAGAGATCATTAGTACAAGTAACAATACCTCCAGCTTTCAGTTGAAAAAATTGAACCTGAGAGAGGTTAAGTGGCTTGCCCACAGTCAATTATCTGGCAAATAAAAGAACTGAAAAATGAATCCAGATCTCTTGTTTCAGTTTCTCTGATGTTTGGTTTCATGGAGTAGACAGCATGAAATCTGTGAAGAATTAGTAGAATTTCAAAAGCTAGACTGGAAGAAAAGGTGGTGGCATGGTAAGATCTTTCCAGGTGTAAGTCATACCTCCGTGTGTGGAGGTTGCAAAATGTAACACAAATCCAATCACTATGCCCTACTATTTATTACTGTTCTCACAATAAGATTACATATAATGTTCTATAATTGTGTTTAGATCATTAATATCCTTCGAAAGATGTTTGGATCAAAGTTAGCCTAAAGATAAATAAGTCCAACCTGTGTTCAAATTATCACTGATTCTGGATCTTTGCAGTTTTATCATATCATGCCTGAAACAGTAATAATGATTCCCCAAATGGTTCAATGAGGTCCCCTTAGTTTATTCCTCTACTGAGGAGAGAAACCACACTTGTTTATCTTTACAAGACCAGAATCCAAGAGGATCCCTTGCTTGGAGAAGGTGCATAATAATGCTTGCTGGTGTATGCATACATATCTAAAATAACTATTATCTTATCACACCCTGACAGAGATATACTTTGAAATATTGATGGATATTTGTCCTTGGATGGACTACAAAGGCCTCCTAAATTCAAGACCTCACCTCATTCCCATACTTATTAGTTTCATGACCTTGGGCAACTCAATTCACCTCAGTTTCCTCACTGGAATGGAGAAGAGGGGAGAATCACAATACATAGACTACCAGCTTCCCAGTGTTATCTTGAAGGAATCACTTTTTAAACATTTTCAAGAGGCTGTGAGTCCTTATCATTGTCAAGGTGGACACTTCCATTACCTGTGAAGGTCAGCGATAAATCATATACCAGCAATAATTCAGCAACAAGAACTGTGGTTTTGTGTTTTATTATTTATCTACACAAAGGGAGAGAGGAGAGAATATATAAAAGATTTCTGGTCATTTGCACTACAGTGGAATTACCTTTAGACTAAGTATTTTTTTGCTGATGTGGATAATCTAATTCAAGTCTAAAGGAAGAATTTGATTAATTTAAAGTGGCATTTTACAAAAAAAAAAAAATTCCATGAAGTATAAATCTTTCTGAAAATATAATCCATTGCCAGTATATATCTAAAATACATATCAAAAGGCAAATTCAAGGCAACTGAAAATTAATCTCTTTAATATCTATTCACTGGCTTAGAAAAAATAAGAAGATCAATTGTCCCAGATAGAAAGAAATTCACAGAGTAGGAAACATCCTTGTAATGGTCAGAGGAACAGAGATTTAAAGGGACCTTAGAGATAAGAATACAATCTGTTCATTTCACAATGAGGAAACTGACACACAAAGTGATACAGGCAGTGAGACTTGGAGGTGGGATTTGAACCCTTGTGATCTGACTGTTTGACCAGTGCTCTTCACTACATTATGCTAACTCTCAGTAGAGAAGGAGTGTACTACAGGTCAAAAATTAAATTAGAGTCTTTCATTTGGGCTTGCTGTGTGGGAGGGCTTGGCTTCACTGTTGTTTGGCTTTGTTTTGTCTTGTTTTTCATTAAGTAGGGTGGTGTGGGTGTTATTACTGGAAAAAAAAATTGAAGTGCAAAAAAAAAAAAAAAAGAAAAGGGAAAGAAAAGAAAAACATTAATAGTTTTATCCACCAAGGGGCACTGAGAGCTACTCACTCAAGAGTGTTTTTGGGTGGAACCATGTTCTCTAAGGTTATCAAACTTCCTACCCACTTTAAGTTCTACATCTTTCTACTGAGTGATGCTAAGACCTATGGATTTGAGAATTTAGATCTCAAGCCTTACCCACTGGCTAAAAACATCACCACTCCTTACCTTCTTTTGCCAAATCCTAGTCAGGTGACTGTCATAATGGAGCTGGCTCTGTGGAAACAGACATGCATGCCTAGATATTATAAGCACCATTTAGCATTAACATAGAATCAGTAAGCAAATAAATGGTAGATGTATAGGCATTCTCTAACTAACTCAAGTCTGCTAACCACATGGTGAGAAGAAGTCTTTTAAATTTTGGCTCGATCGTGAAAGAACTGAGTCAGCCTCAGCCTAGTGTTTTCCTTCATTCTTTTTGGCTGCAATCTGTTGGTCTGTCTTTTTTAGTGAGATCAGTGGGAAGAGACACTGCTGTAAGGGGAGAAGCTTGAGGCGCTCCCCGCCCTGCAAAAGCCACCATGTAGCCTATGAATATAGAACTGGATTCTTTCGTCAGTCCCATTGTTGGCTCTGTGTGTGTGTGTGTGTGTGTGCGCTAAATAAAAGGACACTCCAATATTCAAGCATCCACGTTTTACAGCCAACCCAGAAGTGATGCCCACAGGAGTTTTAGGACCCATCCCAGTGGCTGTTGATGTGATGACTCATTTGCTCACTGGACAATTGTGTTGCATCTGGATGTGAATGAACTTGGACAGAGTAATATTATGTAAGAACTGGGCTAAGAGTGAATCTACACTATCCAGAGACCAAGATAGGATAGGAGAGACATTTTTATTCTTGCTATATTGTTGAAGTAAATATTCCATTGTAAAAGCTAATGTATTTTAAGTGGTTCAAAAAATTCTGAGGGCTGGAGGGGAAAGATAGGGAGCAACCAATCTGACCTTGAGGTGATAGCATTAGAAAACAGATGCCCCCAAATCCTTCAGGGTACCCCCTGAAACTCTGAGGATTTTGGCTCTTGAAGAGGGCCAGAGGCTACTTGAAACAGAAACAAACCCTACTCTCAAGGAGATTACATTCTACTAGGGGAAAACCACACATAGAGAGATGTTGGAAACGATGAGGAAACAGTAAGGAAATGGCTTGAAGTCCTGGGCCCCAGTAAGACAGAGCAAAAACTCATGTCTAAATTAATTGTCTGGATACCTATCTCAACAGGTCAGCAAGCTGTCCCATTAGATAGAGCATGGGATCTGGAGTAAGGAAAACCTGAGTTCCAATCCTTCCTCAGACACCAGCTCTGTGTTTTTGAACAAGTCACTTAACCTCTCCAGGCCTCAGTTTCCTTTTATGTAAAATGGGCATTATACATATATATACATATATATATGTATAAAAATCAACTATTATTATCTTCCATTTTTGTCTCTCAGAGTCAAATAAAAAATAAGCGAATGGTAGAAGACTTTTGGTTCACTCATGACTGCAGGAAAACTACAAGAGATCTTTATTCTGTCTTTTCCCTTAATGAGATAGTATAATAAAAAGTGATATTCGATCAAAATTAATCCCCTTGTTTAGTACTAGATTTTAAAATTCCTTGAGAGTGGGTAGCTCCTTCACGAGAATAGAAGTTCCTTAAGGTAACTAAGTGACGCAGTGGATAGATGGTCTGGAGTCTGGATTCAGATCAGAATGGGTGACCCTGGGTAAGTCATCTCACCCTGTTTGCTTAGTTCTCTCATCTGTAAAATGAGGATGACAGCACCTACCTCCCAGGGTGGTTATGAGAATCAAACAAGGTAATATTTGTAAAGTGCTTAGCACTCTATACTATGAGATATTATTAAAACTATTAAATACTTAGGTTTCTATACGGGTTTTTTTGTCTTTATATTCCCAGAGCTCAGCACAGTACCTTGTGCATGGTAGATAGACAGTGAAAATTTATTGAATTAAATCGAAATGAATTCACTATCCCAGCTAGAACTGTACGAAACAGTGGCAACTGCAATCCAGGCTACCTCTGGAATGATGGGTTGAGTACTTTCTAAGAAATGATACAGAAGTAGGCTTGGCCTCTTTAGTTTGTGGCATGCAGAGGTCACAGAGGGATTTCTAATGTTTAGTATGTTGCCTAGGCTAGAAATTAATTTGGCAGGAAACTCATACAAGGAGTCTGCAGCTGGTTAGTTCAATGACGTAGAACATGGAGAATTAGAGCAGCTTTTTCCTCCTGTTGGCTTGTCAGGGCTGCTATGTGAATGAGCTGTAGGTGAAAGATACTCCATAATCCCTTCTTCACTGTCTTGGTGCCCCATGGTTATTTGGTAAGGAGGCTGAATAAAAGTGGAATGTACTTTTTTTAGTGCCATCGGGCACCTGCTCACTCTATCTGCTGGTTCTCACTGACTGTCCTCTCCTACCTTGAATCTGGGGCCGACTGGTGCCAGAGGCCACAGGTGTATATTTATTCTCCATCATTTTGTTTCCATCTTTTATTTTACATATTTTTTAACAGAACAAATTCCACTGACTTTGATTTATATGCCAACCATGTTTTCAATTTTCTGACAATAAGGACTCAAACAGTTAAGGCACATTTCTGGGACCATCCTTCCTCGGACACTTTCCAGATGTATGACTTTGGATAAGTCCTATAACCTCTCTCAGTCTCAGTTTCCTCTTGTTAAATTAGGGGAATTGGACTCAAAAACTTTAAGACTTTCTTCCAAGTTTAGATCTATGATCCTATGAATATCTGGGCTTAAAATCTGATGACCTAGATTAAAGTTCTAACTATGACACCTACCAGCTGTGTAATCCAGGGCCTTTCCATTTCTAAGGCTCTTGCTTCCTCATCTGCAAAATGGAAATAATGATATTTATACTACCTACACCTAGTAGGTAATAGGTAACAATGTATCTTGAAACTTCAAATTCCATATAAGTGTGAATTATTGTTTGCCATCATCTTTTTTTTTTTTTTTTGAGCAATCAGAGTTGCGTGACTCACCCAGGGTCACACAGTTAGTAAATGTCTGAGGTCAGATTTGAGCTCAGGTCCTCCTGACTCTAGGACCAGTGATCTATCCACTCTCCCACCTAGCTGCCCTTATTTACTGCCATCTTAAATTCATAGTATTCCACTCATTTAACAAAACAAGAATGACCCCCAACTGCTAGGCTTGGAAAAATAGGCAAAAAAAAGCAAAAATGATCAAAAATCTGATACTAAGAAACTTGCTTTCTACTAAGGGATCAACCATAAGAGATATATATATACAGAGAGAGAGAGAGAGAGAGAGATCTAAAGAACTTCGGAAAGTCAGGATAGGTTTCCAAGATGAGACTCTTGAAGGAATATAAAAAATTCTCAGAGGCAGAGCTGAGAAGGGAAAGCATTCCAGGCATGAGACACAGCCAGTGCAAAGATACAGAGATGGGAGATGAAATGCTGAGTTCTCGGAACAAACATAAATAAGCAGCTGTGACCTTTGAAGATGATTATGTCCAAACTCCTTATTTTAGAAGCTTATAGAAGCGACCTCACTTTCTGGGAATTACAAGCTAATAGCAAAGAAAGGGCGACTTAAAAATACCTAACCCATTGGTAGCGTACATTTTCATATCCATATACCTTATAGAAACTCACAAAAGGCTGATCTCGTCCAGTGATGCAGTACTTCCTTACATAAGTTTCTTAATCTCAACCAGGTTTCACCATTTTTTGCTGAAGAATAAAGGATGTAGAAAAAAGTCAAACCAACTCCAAGAGGGATATCTCTTCAGAAATCTGAATCCAGAGCTAAGACCCTAGAAGGGCACACAGCTCTGCTCCCAGATAAACAAACTCTGCCTTAAAGAAGAAAATGGAAGCTCTGTTCTCCAGAATCAGCATCTCCCAGAGAATTTCTTATGATGCTTTGAAATGTTAACAAGGGAGATAAGTATGAAAGGGGCTTATCAGCAAGCCTTCAAACAGGCCTCTCCTTGTGTTTCATTGGTCCTTTAAAGTTAGGTCCTCTCAGCTGCCCTCTGTGATGTCTGAATAATTCCTCAGAGGAGCTGGAACTCTAAGACTGAGACACCAACCATGTACACAAAAACTACTGGGAGTCCTCCCGCCAGGAAATCTCAATTGTGAAGTACAGGCAAATTCCAATAGGGAAGAAGGATGTGGGAAAAGGACAATGGAAACTGCCTTTCTCTCTATCCCAGCCTCAGGAGACGCTGGTAGAGCTCAGTTTCCTACAGTGGTAGCTGGAAGGGACTTTTGATGTCATCTAATCCAATTGGCTGATTTGCAAGTGAGGCAACTAAGCCTGAGAGTGAATAAGTTGTACAGATGGTGTGTCAAAGGTGGAATTTGAACCCAGAGCCAGTGAACTCTGTTTCCTCAACACCACTCCAGAACGCTGCCTGTCTTCTTGATCTCAATGGGATCAGCCTAGAGGACCATACTGAACAAGCAGCATCCAGGCTTCACCTGCGCAAGCCTCTCAAACAAAGGTCCTGGAGAAACCAGGGGTTGTGATGGGATCCTGCCTCAGATATTTACGAGCTATGTATCCCCAGGCTAGTCACTTCACCTATTTCTCAGTTTCCTCATCTGCAAAAATGAGGATAATGGTAGAACCTATCTCACAAGATTATTGTAAAGATCAAATGAATTAACGCATGAAAGGTACTTTGCAAACCTTAAAGTATATATATGTATATGTGTGTATATGTATATATACATATGTGTGTAGATATGTGCACATATGTATATATGTATGTGTGGAGAGAGAGAGAACGTACCTCATTCATTCTAAAAACTATAGAGTGAGATTTCATTTGGAGAATAGACCCCTAACATCCAACAAAAGAAGGAAACTGTAGGAGCTGATTTTAAAAGGGCCCTGTGTTTGAATATTAATAGAGACTGGAGAAATGGTCCTCTGCTCATGGTAGACTTCTTGCAATGTGATATATGATGTCCGAGCACCTTAAGTCTCATGAGAGTAAACTGTCTCAGACTGGCTGAAGTAAGAACAAGCTTTATCACCTTAGTAAGACAATAGGAATAGGTTTGTGAACTTGGCACAAGTGACTCCATTTTGCTTTAAGCCTCTGTTTTGTGATTGAATTGTTTTGAAAAAAGTTGTTTTACTTTAACTTATGTTTCAGTACTAAGATAAGCATCTGAGTTATCACATAGTAAACAAGAGGTATAAGTTCATAAACAACTGATACATATACGTGCCCCCACTGATATGACAGACTACCAATGGGAAAATATTACAAATATCTTTATCACTGTTATAGCCATCAAATATGTAGTAAATAAGTTCAGAACACCCATAGTTAGGACTATAAGGAGCCCACTGGGGACTCTACAAGTCTACTCCTGGGTTGTAGCTTAGAATGGCTTTAGCATTCTCTGCCCTTGAGACTTAAGCAGATCACGTGCCTTTAAGAGCAGGGTGAGCTGACTGATTTACAGACACTTCTCAGATGACCACCTCAGAGAAAGACACCAGGTCTCCATCTGGGAAGAGAAAGATTGTTATCATGAGTCTGGTATGAAAGAGACTCAGTATTCCCTCCAAGATTCAGGTTGGTATTTTGTTCTTAGGGGAGGGCATTGTTTGTAGGTTTTGACTAATAAAGTTTGATTGCATGCATTGTGAAGTATAATTCTAATTAGTGTTTTCATTACACTTGTAAGTATAAGTATGGTTAATATTAAGCATGCTCATGCATTACACTCACCCAATATTAAATAGACAGAAAAAGAATTAATTGCAGGCACCATGAGAAGCAAATCAGAAAGCAAAGAGAGCTGGAGATATAGATGTATCTGTCAAGGAGGGAAGGCAATCAAACAAGTCATCAATCAACAAGCATTTATTAAGCACCTACTGTGTGCTAGGTACTGTACATAGTTCTGGGCACACAAAGGCAAAAAGGAAAAATCTCTACCCTCAAGGAATTCACATTATATAAGGAGACAGCATGTATGTTTGTACATGCATATACATGTATATGCACACACATACACATGTGTGTATACATATATGTGTGTATATTCTGTGCACAGATTTATATTTATGTATGTATGCTGCTAACAGATCATGTCCCATTTGCCCAGTAGCTTCCAACTTTTTAGAGAGAGACCAGACAAGTTTTCCCTGTATTCTTAAATCACATCAACAGATGCTAACTCAGGGGGTTGCTATATCCAGTGGGGCTTGTCATGGGTAAAAATTCATGGATGAATGACTTGACCACATTTCTGTCTAATATCAACAGGGCACTGACTTCTCAAACTTTTTGCCCTGCCTTGTATGGGACTGGGGAGGTGAGGAGGAGGTTGATGCAGAATCATGGGGTCACAGACTGGGCAGGGTATATTGATACCAACTTTGACTTAATTTTTTTTTTTTGCTATTCTAATTGTTTAAGACAGTGTGTCTTGTAAACAACATTGAATGAAATGTAGCATGGGCTGTAAGAAGGGGAGTTTTCCTGATTAGTTTCAGATTGGTAGAATAAACAACCATATCCCCAGAAAGATGAGATATTGACACCATCCACAAAAGGGTGGAGCTAAGTGAAGACATTCAACAGCCACTTTGAGTCCCAGAGAGAGAGAGTTGCCCCCAGAGTACCTTTACTTATTAGATCAGGAGCATGATGAATGGGACTGAACCTTTGAACAATTGTCACTTTTCTAAGGTCCTAACTGTTGGATCAAACCAGGAAATGGGCACAGCACCCTCTGCCTGAAACAAAAATTTGGAAAGGAGAATCACAGGATACAGAATGTCTGATCCAAATGAGTTTTCCTTTGCAAAGTTGGCTTCCCCCAAAGTTTTGCTGTATAATATAACATTGTAAATAATTAGAGTTTTATAATTCATGATTACATTTAGGAGTCTGAAACTGCCATTGTGAAAAGAAGAGAATCCAGTTTTATAGGCAGAAAGACCTAGGCAGAGCTATCAAATCTAAAAGTTTGTCTTTTGTTTCTCCTACTTCCAAGAAGTTGGTGCGATACTATTGCCCTCCATATTAAAACAGGAGCCCTTTGAGGTCACAGGTTCTATTTTTACCTTTATTTGCATTCTCAGCACTTAGCAAGTACCTGACACATAGTAAGTTCTTCATTAATACTTGTTGAGTGACTTATAGACTACCTCTGCTATTTTTAACGAGAGGGAAATATAAGGGAATGAATATTAGACTGGAATCCCAGAATCTCTGAAATGGAAGGGAATTGAAAGATCATCCATCCAACTCATCCCTAAGCAGAAATGTTCCATACAACATTTCCTACCCATGGTCATTCAGTCCCACATAAAAACTTTCCTTTACGTGGTACTTACCCCTGAAGCAATCAATTCCACTTAGTGATACCTCTAATTGTTAGAAGTTTTCCCTTAATATGAACAGGCATTTTTCTACAGAAGAAATCCAACCTATTGATATCAATGTGAAAAAAGTGCTCTCAAAAGCCAATAATTAGAGAAATTCAAATTAAAGCTACACTGAGGTTTTTACTCTCTCCCATTAGATTTGCAAAGTTGACAAAAAACAGAAAATGACAAATGTTGGCGGGACTTTGGGGAAAGAGGCGTATTGATACACTATTGGTTGAGTTGTGAGTCCAACCTTTCTGGAAAGCAATGTGAAACTGCCCCAAAAGTCATTAAATTGTGTATATCCATTGACTCAGCAATATGGATACTGGGTCTATACCCCAAAGAATGCAAAGAAAGAGAAAAAGGTCCAATATATACAAAAATATTTATAGCATCTCTGTTTGTAGTAATAAAGAACCAGAGGGTAAGGAGATACCCATCCGTTGGGGAACAGCTGCACAAAATGGTATATGAAGACTACTATACTAAATAGGGTTATGAATAATCAAATATGACCGAAGAACCATAAAGGGAAGCATTGGCCTCTGGGAAAAGAGATCAGTACAGACAGACTGGAGATGATGTGTCTTTGGAGGAGCAGAAAGGTCAGTGTGATCACTGAGTGGGAAAAGGAGAGTAAAGTCCAATGAGGTCACAAAAAACCATTCAAGACAAGATTTTAAAGACCTTGAAAGCCAGACGGGGGAGTTTATATATTTTTTTCCTACATTAATTACAATTATTATCTCATTTCATCCTTACAATAATCCTGGGAGGCAGATATTATTATAATCATTATTTTACAGATGAAGAAATTGAGGTAAACGGAAGTTAAGTGACTTGCCAAGTTCTAAGGTTTGATTTGAACTCAGGATTTCCTGACTCTGGACCCAGCCCTCTATGCACTATATCACCTATTACAGGGAATATGGACAGAAAGGTGAGCACGTGAATGATGCCAAGGAGAGAAAATCAGTTCTTTAGGGTCTGACTTTGTTACTGAAGTTTTAATTGGTCTAGTACGAGTTTCTCTTCTACTTTATTTACCCTAAGATAAGGTGCTAAAAACCTCATAGAAGTAATGTTCTTTTCTTTTGTTATTTTTACCTCTTCTTTGAAGGACTGGAATTTCAGCAACCAAGATAAGTCTTCACGGCTTGGCAGGTTTGAACCAAACTCAAAATAAATGATTTACAAAATTTTCATATAGGTTGAGTGAGGATACCAAGTACAGTCTCTCATACATAGCACCACCAACCATTATCCTTCTTTCAGCCTTCACCTCAAATGACTTCAACTACAAGCAGGAAGCCGAATGTGCTACCAGAGATTACCCTCCTGGTGGAGGGTTTTCTGACCAAAAATAATATAAAATTTTTGCCATTGCCAGATATTTCCCAATGGTGAACATGATGTTGAACTTAGGCTTCTAAAACACACACACACACACACACACACACACACACACACACACACACACACTGAGGCACACTGAGGCACACATAGTCATTCATTGCCTGGAGCCAGCTGGCATTTTAGATACAAGATAATATGGCTGTAGGCTTACTGACCCAGGATATCTCTACAAGAAAGAATAACCACATGTTTTCTCACAAAAATTAGGTTTTCTGCCCCAATCTTTCAGTCTTCAGCTATATTATTTGAAGTTGTGTACAGTTTCAGTAATGTAGTGGTGAAACGTGACCCCTGCCTTTATTCCCACATCTAACTATTTCCCTTTCTCCCCGATGTCTAGGGTTACTAAAGGGAAAGGTAATTGATCAATATTTGTCAGTTTCAATCTCCAGGTAAATAACTCCTACTACAAAATTTTTAGATTTATCTTTATTTTTTCCAAGCATATTTTTCTTCCTTCTCTCTCCTCCTGTCCCATCCTACACATACTTTTTATGCTTTAAGTAAATCCCCTCCTTCTCTGGCTGAAAGTGAGGAATTTGGATTCATCTTCACTTACCTAGAATCATGATGTCTGTCACTAATCAGTTTGGCACTAATCAGAGTTAAGTCTTTGAAGTTTGCTTTTCTTTATCATGTGGTTGTCACCGTATAAATTTTAGACTGTTTAATGCAAGAAAAAAGGTCCTATGACAAGCCTGACTTCAATATCTTTTGTGCTAAAAGAAGACCTTTCCTTTAATCAGTCAATCAATAAGTATTTAGTTAAGTGCCTTTTATGAACCAGGGGCTGTGCAGGTGTTAGAGTTACAAATGCAAAGAATGAAACGATCTCAAAACTTAGTTTACAAAATCAACAAACATTTAATAGCCACCTACTTTATTCAGAGCACTGGTTGAAGCAGTGGACAGATCTCAAACTTAGCCAAGACTCAATGCCTCCTGCCACAGAGCTTTATGGTTTAGTAATGGGATAAGACAGCCACATCTAGAGCTCTAATATGTGAGAGAATATGATAAGTACAATAAAGAGATATAGAACTGGGAGACATGGAAGCTGTAGGAAAGAAGTGGGCCAGTTTTTGGCAAAATTCTTACCAATCCAGGAGGATTCCAGAAGGCTTCATGGAGGAAGTGTTGATGTTTGAGGATAAATAGTGTTTTCTAGTAATAGCTAGTAACAGTAATAGCTAACAACTATTTACATGGTAGTTACTACCTGCCGATCAAGTGCCTCTGATTGAATTATGTGATTAAAGAAGATCTTCCCCACTCATTAATGGACCCGGGAATATTTGTAGGAAGGTCCACACCTTTTGTTAATGTTCATCAAAGATTGTGATGCCCTCTGGCTCTAAAAAATGTACAAATACTTTGAGTTGAGGTTTTACTTTGGGGCTTGGTTTTTGGAAGAAGCTTTGTGTGCCAGACAAGATTCTGGGAAGTCACTAAGCAGCTCCCGAGCTTTGAAAACCCATATGTTGGTGCTTCCCTCTCTGGTAACTATGTTAGTCATGAGGGCTTATGGAAAATTATGTCAAAATTTGTTGCCCAGAGAAGTTCATCAATATTGTACATCAGTTTCATGATGGCATGTTTGCCCAGGTTCTGGATAATGGACAAAGCTCTCATGCCTTCCCAGTCACCAACGAAGTGAAATAAGGCTGTGTGCTTGCTCCCATGCTTTTTAGCATGATGTTTTCAGCCATGTTGACAAATGCTTTCAATGAGGATGAGCACGACATCAAGGTCAACTACCATTCTGATGATAAGTTCTTCAATTTGAAAAGGTTACAAGCCAAGACCAAAGTGGAGGGAGTGTTGGTGCATGATTTTCTGTTTGCAGATGACTGTGCACTCAGTGCAGCCTCTGAAACTGAGATGCAACAAAGAATGGAACAATTCTCTGCTGCCTGTGCTAATTCTGCCCTAATAATTAACACCAAAAAAAAACACAGGTGCCCCATCAGCCACCATCACACCATCCATACATGGAAACATTAATTACAACAAATGGAGAAGTTTTGAATGCTGTGGATAAGTTCACTTACCTTGGTAGTGTACTTTCCAGGGATGTACACATTGACAATGAGGTTGATGCATGCACTGCCAGAGCTAGCTCAGTGTCTGGGAGGCTCCAAAGAAAGGTTTGGGAGAGAAGAGGTATTAGGCTGACTACCAAATTGAAGGTCTACAGAGCCGTTGTGCTGACCTCATTGTTATATGCTTGTGAAACATGGACAGTCTACTAACTCCATGCCAGGAAACTGAATCGTTTCCATTTGAACTGTCTTAGGAAGATTCTGAGGATCACCTGGCAGGATAAGGTACCAGACGTTGAAGTCCTTGCTGGAGCTGAACTGCCAAGTATTCAAACTATGCTTGAGAGAGCACAATTCCAATGGGCTGGCCACATTGTTGGAATGCCAAATGTACACTTTCCAAAAAGACTATTTTATGGAGAACTTGCATGGGGCAAGCGATCACATGGTGGCCAGAAGAAACGATACAAAGACACTCTCAAGGTCTCTCTCAAGAACTTTGGATTTGACTGTGCAACATGGGAGACACTGACACAGGATTGCTCAGTATGGCATGCTGTGCTCTTTGAGCAAAGCAGAATTGAGACAGCACAAAGTAAATGCAGGATTGCAAATTTGGGATATCTACCTCAAACATTCATATGGATTATCTGTGCCCAATCCATGGTAGAGCATTCCGAGCTTGTTTTGGTCTGATCAGCCACAGTCAGACACACTGAAATTTCACTTTACAATGGTGATGTCATTTTGGTCCTTTTTGAAAACGAAGCAACAACCAACCAATTATGTATGTATGTAATGGTCAGACAGTTGGATCTGTCTGTTGATCTATGATGTATGTATTGCTTATGTCAGACAGTTGGAAGCATGTCCATTGATTTTGATTTCTCTGTATTTTCTCTAAAGTTCAGGGTGCTGACTTTTTCCCCTGAACTAAGTGAATGATACATGTCCTTGATTAAAGTGATTGCTGGCCCCTCAAAAGTTGCTTTCCTTTTAAAAAAGCAGATCTAAGAACCTTTGATAGCAGGTCGTCCTCTGTATGTTGGGGTGCTTGCTTTTACAGAACTGTACAAAGCACTTTAAAAATATTATCTCATTTAATCCTAACAACAATCCTGGGAGGCAGGTGCTATTATCTTCTCCATTTTACAGATCAGAAAACTGAGGTTAAAGGACTTGCTCAGGGTCATACAGTTAGTACCTATTTTAGGTCCAATTTGAACTCATCTCTTCCTGACTTCAGGTCCCATGCTCTAATCACTTTGCCACCTAACTTCTTTCTCAGGATTTCCTCTTAATAAGACCCTTTATGAATGTTTGGTGGATTGAACTGAGTTGGGTTAAACAGGTTTGACCTACTAATCCCTAGGGTCAGAACTATTCTTCATGAGCTGTAAACAAGGGAAACCTTATACAATGCAGGGTCAGGGCATCACAGGATGAGTATTTGTACCCAGGGGAAATCAGGCTAATGTGAACATCAAAGATGATGTGGAAAGGGCAAAAAAACCTCCAGAGGAAGAGTCTGGCCTCCTGATGGAAAAGTGAAGCAGCAATAATACTGTGCTAAATACGGATATTGGAAATTGGGTCTATCTCCTTATTGTTAAGATGAGATGTCTAAGGTCACAGAGGGAATAAGTTGGAGAGTGAGGCTTCTAGTCAAGGTCACCAAACTCCCTTTAAAGTCATTTAAAGACAGAGAGGGGAGACGCATTAAGAGCTGATTGTATTTATATGTACATATATGAAACATAAATACATACATACTTGTATATGTATGTATACAGAAGTATATATTTATACATGTGTTCATAATACACACAATTTTACTATATTGATAGCTATAAACACATACATGTATACATGTATCTATCTATAGATGTATATGTATATACATACATGTATATGTGTATATACACATAAGACTCCATTCTTTTTTTGGTCATATATAGGAGACCTCCTGCCTATCTCTAATGTCAATGGTCAGTCACTTGCAAACTCTACTCTACCTTCCATCTACATAAAAGTCCATGTCCCCACTGTTCATCCAGACTCACTGCCTCCTAGAGAAGCTATTTAGTTTCTTTTTATTCACATGTGCACATACTATTTTTGCCAGTAGAATATAAGCTCTCTGATTGTCTCATTTCTTTTCCCTTCAGATCACTAATGCTTAGCAGAGTACCTGTCTTATACTTGGCAATTAATAAACTTTTGTTGACTGATTGATTGAACAAAGCCATTATAAAATAGAATTTTTATAAAAATAATTATGAAAAATAAAATTTTTATAAAGAAGTTTTATAAACTCTGACCATGAACTCTCAGAAAAAGCTGAGAGGGAGTGCTGGAGGATTTCAATGGGCCTGACTCACCAGAAGCCAGTAATAACTCAATTCTCCACTGATGCAGGGGCAAGAATTCTCCCTCTCCACCCACCTCAGAGACAATCAGATCTGTGTTGGCACCCATACTCTCTCCCTTGGGCTTTGATAGCCTGCTCAGAAGATCTCATAGGCAGCTAAGAGAAAGAAATGTACTTTCAACTCAGGAATCGGGGAATCCTCTGAGATAAAGCTGCATAGGAAGGGAATGTGGGGATAGAGGGGTACTTCAGAAGTAAGGAAACAATTCTGTTTTAAGAATCATTAACTCCTCGCCACTTGGGGAAAGTTAGTCCTGCTCTTGCCCCCCAAAGTCTGCCTTCTTGGACTAAATGACTAAAATATTATAAATTGATGCTATGTGCTTTTCATCCTCAAATCCCAGTGCCTCTCGTCACAAAGGAAGACTTGATAAGGTTTAGCACTTGTGAATCTCCAAAGGATGAGTCCAGAGTTATAAATGGGAGAGCTTTTCTAAACCTCAGCTCTTTCTACAGGAGATAATATTTTACGCAAGCTTCATTTTTCAGTCATCGACCTACCTTGGGTTAAAAATAGGCCAATGCTAGAGGACAGCTAAAGTACTCAGAAGCCATGCACTCATCCTGAACACTCCTGGAATGACTCTTGCAGAGATGGCTCATGCCATGTTTTTCATTTTTGCTGCTATTGATTATTAAAGCACTCAAGGTCTGATGGCGCACCCAGGCTCAGACACATTTCATGAGTGGTGGTCCTGAGATGTAAATCAGATGGCTGAGGCACAGACAGAGAAATGGGGGAAGGAAATCTCTTCAGTTGAAGGAGAGCTGCCTATCTGCTTACAGAACATCTATCTGATACATTTCCTGTAATAAGAATACTGCTAAATCCTGGGCAATTGAAGTTTTCAGCTTATTATGAGTCCTATTAGCATTTAAATAGTACTTTCAAACCATTAGCTTTTCCTTACCACTCATCTATGAGATAATCCATTAGTAACATAATGCCAATTTCCCTGGCAATGAACCAACTGAAAATTTCAGGTAAATGATTTGCTTAGGAAGAGGACCTTCTGAACTCCAGACCTAGCCTCTGTCATCCTGCCTTTGGGTTACAATGCTTTGTTTTTGAGGTAGTAGGAACATAAAAGCAAGGCATAAGATCTTAGGTCTATCTCAGAGACTAATTTTTGTCTTGTCACTGGAACTTGATGACTGGAAGAGAGAGTGAAGCTGATGACTTTGTGAAACTCTGCCTCAGTTAAATCCAATTCATGAGCAAGTCTGGACATTGCAACATAAGAGACTGACTAGTAAAATTCCCTTCTTTTTGACCATGGGGAAAGTGAGGCTATGAAAGATGCAGAGATCTTCCAATAATCCCATAGTGTTAGAGGTGAAATTTGATCCCAGTTCTTCCTGACCCTTTCAAATCCAACCTCAGACACTTACTAACTATGTGACCCTGAGTAAGTCATTTAACACCATTTGCTTTAGTTTGCTCATCTGTAAAATGAGCTGGAGAAGGAAATGGGAAACCGCTCCAGTGTCTTTGCCAAGGAAACCCCAAATGGATTCACAAACAGTCAGACATGACTGAAACAACTCAACAGCTTCCTGACACAAACTATCTTGGGACTCTATCCACCACATCAGTCATGGTAAACTCAAACTAGAAGAAGGACACTACACCATAAAAATCCCTGAGGCTGTATATTGACTTAGAAAATCACATCTTAGCATTATCTATGTTCTATGATGTTTTTTATTTATTATGTAAATATTTCCTAATGACATTTTGATACAGTTTGGGCTGCTCTGCTGATTCTGGCTTCCAGACCAGCTCTCTATTCACTGTGCTCAGCTGCCCCTCCAATGAATAAAAAATTTCCTGCCATACCTTACCTCTGTAGGCTCACCTCATCTATTACAGTGCAGGATCTCATTCTCAGTTTTCATCATAACCCCATGAACAAAAGACAGACCACATAATACAAAAATAAGATGGTAATGGAGGAAGCATGCTAGCCGAAAAGAAAGGGTTCAACTCTCTCTCTGGTTTTCGTTGGGGAATTTAATTTCTCTGGGCTTCAGGTTCCTCATCTGTAAAATTAAATGGGGTGGGGTGCTCTCGATGGCCTCTAAGGCCCCTATCAACTTTACCCTATTATCCTGTAATGCTGAATGGGGTGGGGTAAAATAAATGAAGAAATGTTAGATCAGGAAGGCAAAACCAAAATATAAATGAATCTTAGGGTGTTTTTATGTTTTTGTGAAGTTGTTTTTCAGTCATGTCTTACTCTTCATGACCCCATTTGGAGTTTTCTTGGCAGAGATACTGGAGTGGTTTGCCATTTTCTTCTCCAGCTCATTTTACAGATGAAGAAGCTGAGGCAAACAGGGTGAAGTGACTTACCCAGGGTCACACAGCTATTAAGTGTCTGAGGCTGAATTTGAACTCAGGAAGATGAATCATGTACCTCATAGCTCTCCTTTAGTATTTTAGGTATGCTAAATATTGAATTAAGGAGAAAAGGAGGTACAGAAAATTTGAGCATCATCTCCAGCAACAGGTATGGGTATGGGGAGAGTGGGGACTGAAAGAAATGCAAAAGTCATTTTCAGAACTTCATGCTTCTTTAAGTGTCATAATTTAGAAAACACTCTTCTCAAAACAACCCTTTTAGGCAGAGCACAAATGTAACCACCCCATTTTATAGATGAGGAGGAAACTGAGCCACAGAGGACTTGAACAATTTGCCCACAGGCAGAGCTAGTCAGTGAGGGGAGTCACAGTCAAGAGTTTGAATCCAAGTTCATTATTGTTTCCATGACAACAGGAAGCTGAGAAATCATGAGAAACTGAAGCATCCACAGATATGAGGTGATACAGATTGGGAAACAGCCATTTATAAGGCTAACTTTGGAGTAAAGAAGGGAGATGGGGGCACGAGGTCAAAGGAAATGACTTAGATGCCCTACAAAAAGAGACAGTAGTTTGAGGAGATTTCTTGAAGACAAGTTCAGGGAAACCATGGGTGCATTTGCAAGGGACTTCTTATCCAGTGGATATCATCTTGGGAAATAAGACAAAGAAAAAGGTTTTCTTCCTCAATGACCAGGGGATGTGGGACAAGCAAAGATTCAAAATGGAGGTGACCATATAAACCTGACTAGTGGGTTAATTGACATCAGGTCAGACACTGTTTTCATCCTTTAGCTGCTTGATATTCCTTCATTATCATGCTAGAGAAGTGGTTTTAATCTGTACCTACTTGGAAATGTTGAAAACTAAAAACATGTGTGTGGAGTGCTAGAAATAGTATCTTGGCTACCCTCTTAACCTCCCTCTCCTCCCCACCCATACACACAGAAATGGTACTGAAAAAAAACTGCTGTGGAATGACGGAAGACCACTGTGATATAAGAAATGATGAGCTGGCTGACTTTAGAAAAACATGGGAAGATTTGCACGAAGTAGTGAACAATAAAATGGGCAGAACCACGAGAACATCGTACACGGTAACGGTAATATTGTTCCAAGAACGACTCTGAATGACTAAATCACTTTGATTATCATGAATACCTAAATTAACTACAAAACACATGTGCCCTGTCTGCATCCATAGAAAGAACTGACAAACAGAAGTGTGTTTACAATGGTTTTACATATACACGTGGGGCAGCTCGGTGGTGCAGCGGACAGAGCACCAGGGCAGGAGGCAGGAGGACCTGAGGTCAAACCTCACCTCAGACACGTGACACTCACTGGCTGTGTGACCTTGGGCAAGTCACTTAACCCCAACTGCCTCATCCGGGGTCATCTCCAGTCATCCTGAGGAATATCTGGTCACTGGATTCAGATGGCTCTGGAGGAGAAGTGAGACTGGTGACCTGCACAGCCCTCCCTCACTCAAAACAAAGTCAAGGGCAAGTCATGTCATTTCTCTGATGGCATGGTCTTCTTCGGCAATGAAGGACAAACACACACACACACATATACATCTATAAATATGTGTGTATATACATATACACATAAATATGTATGTGTGTATATACATAGCATACACACATACATATTTATGTCTAATGATAGCCATCTCTATGGCAGGAGGGGAAAAGAGTGAAGAAAAAAGGAAAAAAAAGAAAGTTATATGATAATTTTATTACATATTTAAAAGGCATAGCAAGCTGTTTTCTATTCTACTATTTATGAGTATCTGGTGTTATTTCTTAAGTTCAGAATGAAATAAATAAAATTTTAAAAAATACTCAAATCTCCTACAAAGGACCTGTGAAGAAAAGTACTATCCATATCCACAGAAACAACTGATAAATAAAAACATGTATAATATGGTTTTATACATACATACACACATACACACATACATACACATACATACATGCATGCATACACACAAGAATACACATACACACATACATATATATATTTGTGCATAATGGTGGTCTTCTCTAGGGAGGGGTGGGAAAGGAGGGAGAAAAAATAAAAAATGCATGGCAAAGAACAGAAGAAAACTTAGCAGGAAACACAGAAAAGGAGGGTAGCTTTGAAAATGATGTGTGGTATTTATTATACAGTTTTCCAAAAAATAAAAGTAAACAGTGTGAAATGTAAATTCATGGTTTTATACCGAATCCTTTTTTTATATTGTGCTTTGTGCATGAAAATGTTCTTTTTTTTTATATTTAAGTTCAAAATGAATAATTTCCTAATTGAAAAACCCTCTAATACATGAATGGGAAATTATTGTTTTAAAAAACTACGCTTGGTTCAAGGTACATTCTGGGTTGCGCCCCTCAGTAAAAATCATAAGCCTTCCCCAGTGCATTTACTTTTACTGGGCAACCAGGTGACGTACCTCACTCAAAGTCAAGGAATTGAATGAAATAACATAGTAAACCTCCAACGTGAGACTCCCGAGGTCAGAGCTAAACTTACAAGGGGCTAGGTTTAAGATGGTGTTTGTTGTTGTTGTTGTGTTGTTGTAGTTGTCATTGTGGTTTGTTGTTGTCCTTGTTGTGTTGTCATTTTGTTGTGTTGTTATTGTTTGTTGTGTTGTTGCTGTTGTGTTGTTTGTTGTTGCCATTGTTGTCCTTGCTGTGTTGTCATTTGTTGTGTTGTTATTGTTTGTTGTTGTGTTGTTTGTTGTTGTTGCCACTGTTGTCATTGTTGTTCTTGCTGTTGTTGCTGTTGTGTTGTTTGTTGTTGTTACCATTGTTGTCATTGTTGTTGCTGTTGTTGTCCTTGTTGTGTTGTCATTTGTTGTGTTGTTATTGTTTGTTGTTGTGTTGTTTGTTGTTGTTGCCATTGTTGTCATTGTTGTTCTTGCTGTTGTTTGTTGCTGTTGTTGCTGTTGTGTTGTTTGTTGTTGTTGCCATTGTTGTCATTGTTGTTCTTGCTGTTGTTGTCATTGTTGTGTTGTTATTGTTTGTTGTTGTGTTGTTTGTTGTTGTTACCATTGTTGTCATTGTTGTTGCTGTTGTTGTCATTGTTGCTGTTGTTGCTGTTGCCATTCTGGTTGTTGGTTGGTTGTTATTGCTATTGTTTGTTGTTTGTTGTTGCTGTTGTTTTTGCTGCTGTTGTTTATTGTTTGTTGTTGCTGTTGTTTGTTGTTGCGGTTGTTGTTTGTTGCTGTTGTTGCTGCTGTTGTTTGTTGTTGCTGTTGTTACTGTTGTTGTTTGTCGTTTGTTGCTGTTGTTGGTGGTGCTGTTGTTTGTTGTTTGTTGCTGTTGCCATTGTCATTGTTGTTGTTGTTGTTGCTGTTGCCATTGTGGTTGTTGGTTGTTTGTTGTTGTTGTTGCTGCTGTTGTTTGTTGTTTGTTGCTGTTGCCATTGTCTTTGTTGTCATTGTTGTTGCGGTTGTGGAGGGAATTGGCTCTGGTAACTGGAGCACTGAGAGGAAAAACAACAGCCATGAGAAATTGACAGCCATCACTCCCCAGCCCAAGCCTGGCATCAGAGGACAGCAGGAGCTGATGCCTCTGATTCTGTCAAAGACTGCCATCAGACTGATTTGGGGATATTCTCATAAACCCCTGTGATTGATCTTGTCCATTCCCTTTCCTTGTTTCTCTTCTTAGGAATGTAAAGATATGTGCTCTCTCTAAAACCACCTACAGTTTAAGAAAAAAGTGACTTTTCCTAGCGCAGGATTGGAGTTCCAAATCCTGAATCCATTGGTAGAGAGCTGTCGCTCTTTAAGTAGTATTAATCACATGACTGACATAATGGCATTGGCTCTCTGCAAAAGCAGACATACAGTATATGTAGAGGCTGTATGGATCGTTGTCTCTTGGCACAGAACTGATAGGAAAGTAGGCAGCAACAAGAAAATAATATAAAATAAAACATCAAAATATCTACCAAGGGGCTGAAAGCCCGCAGTTCTCCAAAACTCCAAATGTCAGCATAGAAGTTACATTAAACCTGACAATCTAATGATTATGAAGTGGGATCTCGGATCTTCATTTAGATTTCTTTAACTGGGATTGATTTATAGTATTTTTAATGTGGCTCTAGATAGCTTAGGTCTCTTCACTTGAGAACTTTCCATTCATATCCTAGAGGATTTGTCAATTAGCAAAGTATTCTTATTCTTATAAATTTTAGTCTTAATATATCACAAGAAACTTGTCTGCCACAGTCTTATCTCTCCCTTTATTGTAGTTGGGGAGGACCTATGCTGCATTACAACTACCAAGTGCTGATGGAGCCACATTGATTAGTGATAAGGACATGATCCTAGAGAGATGGGCTGAATACTTCCATAGTGTTCTCAACAGACCATCATCAATCAATGCTGAGGCCATTGACCGTTTATCTCAGGTTAAAGTCAATCCCTCCTTAGCGGAACTTCCAACTGAAGAAGAGGCTCCTTTCATGTGGCAAAGCACCTGGTGCTGATTCTATTCCAGCTGAGATTTACAAGGTAGGTGGACCATCGTTCATACAAAACCTGACTGAAATTTTCCAAGTTATATGGCAAGAGAAGATTATCCCCCAGGAGTTCAAGGATGCCTCCACTGTCTGTCTCTATAAGGGTAAAGGGAATAGGTTGCCCTGTGACAATCATAGGGGGATCTTTCTCTTAGTCACTGCTGGCAAAATTCTTGTTAGAGTCCTCCTTAATAGGCTGATCCTTCACCAGCAAGATGGTCATATACCTGAGAGCCCATGTGGCTTCAGAAAGGACCGAAGAACAGTCGATATGGTGTTTGCTGCCTGACAACTCCAGGAGAAATGCCAGGAACAGAACAGAGATCTTTACACAATGTTTGTAGATCTGACCAAGGCCTTTGACACAGTTAGTCATGAGGACTTATGGAAAATTATGTCAAAATTTGGTTGCCCAGAGAAGTTCATCAATATTGTACGTCAGTTTCACGATGGCATATTTGCCCAGGTTCTGGATAATGGACAAAGCTCTCATGCCTTCCCAGTCACCAATGGGGTGAAACAGGGCTGTGTGCTTGCTCCCATGCTTTTTAGCATGATGTTTTCAGCCATGTTGACAAATACTTTCAATGAGGATGAGCACGACATCAAGGTCAACTACCATTCTGATGATAAGTTCTTCAATTTGAAAAGGTTACAAGCCAAGACCAAAGTGGAGGGAGTGTTGGTGCATGATTTTCTGTTTGCAGATGACTGTGCACTCAGTGCAGCCTCTGAAACTGAGATGCAACAAAGAATGGATCAATTCTTTGCTGCCTGTGCTAATTTTGGCCCAATAATTAACTCCATCAGCCACCACCACACCATCCATACATGGAACCATCAATTACAACAAATGGGGAAGTTTTGAATACTATGGATAAGTTCACTTACCTTGGTAGTGTACTGTTAGGGGCGGAGCCCTAATTACCGCATCAACTCACCCTGCCCAAGGGTCTTCAGACGTCTCTGGCTCCCCTCGGGGGGTCGAGGGGAGAATCACTAGGCAGAACACCGGAGGTGGGTAAGAGCAGCTTTATTATATGACGGTCAGCAAGAAATCCCCCCGTCCCCTTCCGTGTTGTGCCTTAAATCACCCAGAACTCGCCCTCCTATTCCGGGTAAGCCCCTCCCCAGTTCCTCCCTGAGGGCGGAGCCCGGCCCAGTCCAGTAGAGCCGCACCAGTGCCAGTGTGGCAATGCCGCGTCAGCAGTGCCACCGTGGCAAAGCCACGTCAGCAGGTCCAGACTCTTGGGCGTCTCCTATCCACCCAGGGGGCCCAGGTCCAGAGCGCCCCTCACAGTGTACTTTCCAGGGATATACACATTGACAATGAGGTTGATGCATGCATTGCCAGAGCTAACTCAGTGTCTGGGAGGCTCCAAAGAAAGGTTTGGGAGAGAAGAGAAGACTACTAAATTGAAGGTCTACAGAGCCATTGTGCTGACCTCATTGTTATATGCTTGTGAAACATGGACAGTCTACTAGTGCCATGCCAGGAAACTGAATCGCTTCCATTCGAACTGTCTTAGGAAGATTCTGAGGATCACCTCGCAGGATAAGGTACCAGACACTGAAGTCCTTGCTGGAGCTGAACTGCCAAGTATTCAAACTATGCTTCAGAGAGCACAATTCCAATGGGCTGGCCACATTGTTGGAATGCCAAATGTACACTTTCCAAAAAGACTATTTTATGGAGAACTTGCATGGGGCAAGCGATCACATGGTGGCCAGAAGAAATGATACAAAGACACTCTCAAGGTCTCTCTCAAGAACTTTGGATTTGACTGTGCAACATGGGAGACACTGACACAGGATTGCTCAGTATGGCATGCTGTGCTCTTTGAGCAAAGCAGAATTGAGACAGCACAAAGTAAAGTAAATTAAGGATGAACAAATTTAGGATATTCACCCCAAATATTCACATGGACTACCTGTGCCCAACCTATGGTAGAGCATTCCGATCGCATATTGGTCTGATCAGCCACAGTCAGACACACTGAAATTTCACTTTACAATGGTGATGTCATTTTGGTCCTCTTTGAAGACAAAGGACAACAACCAACCAACCAAGTTGGGGAGGAGCACTGCAAATGACTTACCCAAGATCACACATAGGTAATAATTAGCACAACTCAAATTAGAACCCAACTCCTTTAACCCTAAATTCAGTAATCTTTCCGCTATAATACAATGCCTCCATTTGGAAATGCATTTCCCTATGTTCTTCCTCCTAGACTTCCTCCATCCTCTTCTAAAATAAGGTTGTAGTTAGATCTATACAATTTTGGTTCTGCTGACTTCTCTGTATCATCTGTCTTCCTATTTTTCTTTATATACTTCCTGTGTATTATTTTAGCGCATCGTAACACTCCATTGCATTAATATGCCATGATTGATTTAGCCATTCTCAAGTGATTGAACTTATATACTGTTCCCAATTTTTTACTCTCACACATAAAACAGTTGTGTTGATTAAGATGATAATGGTGATGACGGTGATTTGCCAATCTCTTTCTTTTCCTTTTATTATTTTTGTGGAATAAAACCTTGTCAATGGTTTTCTTAGGTAGAAAAGCATGATTAATCAATTCTGTGATTCAATATATATATATTGCCATTTTGATCTCCATTTTTATCTATTACCAGTCAATGGTCCTACCAGTTCATACAGTGTCAGCTTTCTCCTAGCCTTCTCAATGTGGGATTTTGTTTTAGTTTTAGTTTTTCAACCATTCTTGTGAGTTGTTTTCTTAAAGTTTTCTTGGTTTGCATTTTTCTATCGAGTAAGTTGCTCATCTTTTCATGCGGTTATTAAGGGTTTGTATTTTCTCTTCCAAAACTTTATGTTCATGTTTTTGGCCCATTACTCCATTGAAGAGTACATTTTTTTAGCCTTATAAATTATCTTCATTTCCTTCTCAATTCATTACTGGGTAAAAAATCGATTTCATCTTGTAAGGTTTTCCTTCATTAAATTTGCCATGCAGAATTATTAAGTGCACATATAAAATGTGCAAAATTCATATAATTCAGTGATTTTTGAGCTTGTGTTTCCAACCATTCTGCCATGCATGTAATTACATTTTCCACTGTCATAACTCTGCTGTTTGTTGTTTCTAAGAAGTTTTTGAGTTTTTCAGTCATATTCTCCTTATTAATCATTTTAGCCATTACTTCACCTCATTCTTCTTTCATATGTCTTGATTCTCATTTAATTTCTCCATTTGATTCTGCATTTTCTTCCAGCTTTTCTTTGTCTTGGACTTGTGATCTTTGTATTACTAATTCTTTCTTATTTTTTTTTAAATTTTCTTTCATCTCTTGAATGGCATACCTTTTTCCTGCTCCATTTTTTCCTGAAATTTTAGCTGATTCAGTTGGCATGAATTATTTTTTAATTATATTGGTACTTTGCTGTGCTTATTTTTTAATTATCTGTGTTTGTATGTTGTGAGCCATGGAACTTTTCTTATATGTTTTTATGTATTGTTTATTCTTTTTCCCTTTCTCTATCATCTTGAATGTCTCACCTCATGTAGTATTTGTTGAATGAATGAATGGATGGATGAATGAATGAATGAATGCATGGTGGATTTTTGGTAGTTGCATTTGCTGTTCTTCCAACTGACCTAACAATTGTGGGGTAGGTGTGAGGGTGCAGTGTCTGTCTTTCCAAAAATACTGTGTTCTCTATTGCTACATTTTCTTGACTTAAAATCTTCTCGAACAAAATTTCAACTGGATGATGATGAATTTCTGCAGTAGGAACATTCTTTTTTCATATTAAAATTTTTAATTACAGCACACAATTCATCTTGTGACCACGTGTCTAGGAGAGTTGCCATTGTTAACTAAGGCACAAGCAGTTCCAGCTGATCTACATGGCACAGTGTTGCCATGCACAGCTAACAAATATGATTCAACCACCAAAATCATCGGACCATGAGCAACGCACCTGCATTTAATTAACTTTGTAAATACATTTTTTAACAACCCTCGTAGATAATAGGGGGAGAGAAAATGGGTCAGAAATATGTGGTCTCTTTCTTTAATTGTGAAGTGTGCAGAGAGGTGAACTTTTCTTATGGGACATGTGAAGAGGAAGAGAATGAAATCCTCACTTTAATCTTCTAATAGAATCCCTGGAAGAGTAACCTTTCTCACTGCCATAGTCTATCCTACTAAAAGTAGGTTTGTGTTGGCTAATTCCCAAAGAAATCAATTACAGGTGTGGAAGGAACATATGAAAGGAAAGAATGCAACATATTTCTCCTTCCTTCATGCATGTAATGAAGTCCTGGCCTCTTTCCTCCATTCCTTTCTTGTTTTCATTACTTCTAACTTTCTTCTTCTTGAATTTGAGACGGTCATGAATTACACACTTGAACTACATAGATTCTGAGAGGTTTCAGCTGACAGTAGGTGGTATGCCATGGATCACTTTTAACCTACACAAATTCCATTTAGTGAATGTGTGTATTGTGTGGATCCTTCAGTGAAATTCTGAGCCTGGAAGTCACTGAGCAAAAACAGCAATGTTTTTCCACTTTACTGTAAAGAAAACAGCAGGATTTTTTTAAGAGTGTGAGACCTCAGACAACCTTTTCAAAAGGACACTTTTATCCCCTTGACATTCATTTTAGCAAGATCCAAACTTGATATTCTCTAAGCTTGAGGGTTGTGTTGTTTGACTACATGCCAAATGAATTAGGAACACACGTAGTATTTTTAGACTTCATCACACTAATGCTCCTTTTAAATGGGAGAGGTTAAATGGGTTACAGAAATACTATAATCAATAATGCAATGGAGAAATTTCATTTCTAGCACTTATTTAGTGAAAATTAGAGAGGAAAAGACATGCCAAATCCTATTTTGTCTAAATGCAAAAATAATAAATTTGCTTTGTTACTGAAACTAATATCCAATGCAATTCGACAAGGATTTATTAAACACTTATTAAACAATATGCAAGGCATGGTGCATGCAGTCACAAAAGAGAAAAAATAGTCTCTGATGTCAAGTAGCTTACATTCTACTAGTGGACACAAATGAACAAAAAGATATGTAAACACAAGCTAGCAGGGATGCAGCATTAACACAGAAGAGGATTTGGACAGTTATTAAAGATCTGCACCAGATTTTGAAGATAGTGAGGCTTTCAAGAGACAAAGTTGAGGAGGCAGTCCATTCAAAGAGATAGCTTGTTCAAGGGCATGTAGGTGGGAAATAAAATTCCTAGTTCAGGTAATAGAAATGGTTATAGCATAGAGATGTAAAAAGGAATATTGTGAAATAAGTTCAGAATAGCAGGCTTCAGTCAACTTATGAAGGGCTTTAAATATTAAGCTAAGAAATTTGGAAAGATTTGAAAACTCCATGTGTTCAGGAAGAAATGTGACATTTTTCTGTTCGTATGCCCCTTCTACACCAGTCTCATAAATAAATACATGAATGAGTGAGATAACAAGAGATATAACCAGAGAGAGTTGGAATCCATCAGAACACCCCTTTTTCATAGTGTCCCCTATGTCTCACTGTTCTCTGCCAATTCCTTCCCCTATTAGAAGAATATGAGGGAGCAGGGTTTGGGGTGTCAGGGAGGGTAAGGTAAAATGTAGACTCTCCTTCCTAATTTGTGCCAGCTGCTGGAATCCCCAATCCTTGTTGTACTCCTTGTTCAAGACACAAGAAGTGTCTTTTTTTAAATCAATAAATAAAGATTTATTAAGCACCTAAGATATGTCAGGCACCTTGCTAAGACAGCAAAGTCATATGACATGGCAGTCAAAGAAAATAATATGATTGTAGGTTTCATTAAGAGAGGTAAGGTCCAGAACAAGAGAGTAGACAGTCCCTCTCCACTCTGCCTTAGTTAGGATGGTATAAGGGCTAGAGGTCATGCCATCTACAAGCAGTAACTTACTACCATAGATCTAATGAATCCGAAAGACACCTTTGTCTTTTATGTCTTCTATTTCTTCAATACAAATTTCCGTTTTGACACCTGGGTCACAATCAGGATGGAGTACAGGACCTGGAATCAAGAAGACTCATCTTCCTCAGTTTAAGTTTGACCTCAGACACTTACTGTATGACCCTGACAAGTCACTTAACCCTATTTGCCTCAGTTTCCTTATCTGTAAAATGAACTAGAGAAGGAAACGGTAAACCACTCCAATACCTTTGCTGAGAAAGCCCCAAGTAGGTCACAAAGGGTCAAACACAACTGAACAACAATAATTTCTATTTCTGATCATTTTATTTTTTTACTTCCAACTTCCCCCACATTAAAATAAATATCTCTATTTAACATTAAAGATCTTTCACAATCTAGCTCCAATGCAGCTTACTAGACTGACTTCACCTCATTCATGATGGTGAAGTCTCCCAGTTGTAGTTTATAGATGACATTAAACCAATTACATCAAGTTCCAGAATAAAGTAGAGCTTCCTAAATAACATCTATAGTCACTAAAAAGTGTTTTTCATGTCTAGCCACAGAGGTAAAACCAAGTGAATGAAAAATGTCTCTTGTCCGGACTAATATGCAATTGAATTTTGGAGCTCATGGACCAATAGAGGGTCTGGACAATGGCTAGGTCCAGAATTGATAATGAACCTTTTGTCTTTGGAAAATTATCCAATGATTTTAATAACCACAAAAAATTCATCTTTTAACATCAGTTTTCTTTTGCTGATGGTTTATATCTATGTCATGTAATGCTACAATTTCCAAAGAATTTAAGTTGAAGATCACCCAAAGAAAAATAAAGCAGCATACAATCAGTGTGAACAATCTGTAATACAAATGAGGAATTGTACAGTAGAAACTGTATGAAGGCTCACAGGATCATAGATTTAGAACTTCAGGAACAGCATTTAGATCATCTAATCTAATTCTCTAACTTTACAGATAAGGACCTGAGAGGTTAAATAACTTCCCCCAGGTAACACAGGGATTAATCAGTAGAGTTGAGCTTCACACTTAGGTTCACTAAGCATATTTTCCATTGCATAATGCTGTTTGCTGTCAAAGAAATGCCATCAAATAAAGATAATGAATGGAATAAAGGACAAGTCAATCCTGTTCTGAGAAGTAGAGGCAAGAAATGAAATGCTTCACTAGAACCTGTGCAAAGACAAAGGAACATGGAGAAGCATATTGGACACCCAATGTTAAGGTTTCTCAAGGGCATGTTCAAGAATTACTCAATGTGGGTGAGCAGAGATGGGTTGTGAACTGCATTATTCTTTCTAATAATGAATATTAATGAGATCACAGATCCACTGAGTAAGGAAGTAAAAAAAATCCTAAAAATTAGAGGCAACCAAAATTGGAATGAGCTACTTCAGGAGGCACTCTACTGGGTTCCCCTCTCTAGAGATGTTCAAGTAAAGACTGGATGATCTTTTGTCTAATATATTGCAGACAGAATTCTTGTTCAAAATTGGGCTAAGCTAGGGTGTCTTTTGAACTTTCTTCCAACTTTAAGATTCTTTGATTCTGTGAAAACAGGTGCTATTTTTCACCACTACCATCTCCATCCCTACCCCACCTCCCACCTTTACTATCTCACACTCCTTCAAGCTCTGCTGGATGCAAAGGTCCTTGGAGATATGACCTAGTATTTATCTACTATTACCTGTAGTATGTAGGTAGTTTGGTCTGCATCAGTATAGCAATATGGGAAAAATAAGATTTGCCTGACCATTCCCATGTCTAAGTCACTCAGGTCTGGTCTTGTAAGTGACTTCTAGGACCCCTCACATTCTTTGTAAAGTAGTCCAGCTACATCCACTTCTTTCCTTCTGACTGCCACCCTGCTCCCCATAATTGACCTTGCCATAAATCTAGAGGCAACTGTCCCTCCTCCAAACACTGCAGGATATGCTTAGTCATAGTCTATGCTGAAATATAGGGGATGCGTCTACCTTGAACTATCATTTCGTGTTTTAACAAATGGTCACACCTTTGGTTATTGAATTTAATGTGGTTGCTCCCAGATGGGAGTAAGAAGATTTGCAATCCACAGACCTTGAAGACAACACATCAGACAACTAGATTTGGATCTTTTTCTAGCATTTTTTGTAGAAGGAGGATGAAATGCTGGTGGATAGATTCAAGCCTAATTATACTGCTCCACCCACCTATTAATTCTTTTAGAGGAGAGACACAGGTTCGGAATCACATTCTTAGATAAGAACTCATTAGCCTAGCTTAGAAAGCAAGTTTTCTTATAATGCCAATTTCTAGAAAGGAACACAGTTTCTGAGTTCCTTCTTGCTACCCACATTCCCAGGTCTCCACTGTATCAGGATCCCTTAGAAGGTCACATCTCTATAGTCTCATTTGAGTCAGTCTGACACTACTTAGACAAACTCTTTTAAAACATCATTAATGGGTGAGATCTCAAGTCCCAACAGATGAAAAATAGTTCTATTTGCATGGCATTTACCAAACATTTTAACCTGTGAAGTTATATGTTTGTTTTGTCTTTTTTCCTGATACAGTGACTTGCCTTAACTAGTCTATGACAAGAAGGTAGAAGAATCAGTTCACCAACATCAGAAAACACTCTGCCACTGGTCCTTATAATCTGATACTAACTGCTTCCAACAGTGATTATAACAGGTAAGAAGATACCTCAGTTATCCTGCCTGAATGATTACTGCCACACAAGTGTGTACCTGCATTCTCTGTCTGATCACCAATCTCTGTGTCTGATTTTGTAATGGGTGTGACCTTTACTGAGTACAGGTAGATTTTTTTTTTTTTGAGGTGATAGAATCGTGAAGGACAGGAGGGGGTAGGGTATTAGGATGGGGAAGGAACTGGAGGTCATAAAAATGGAATTCTTAACTTCCTGTCTGAACCTCCCTTTTGGTTGTTGGGAGCATAAGCATCAGTGGTTCTGGGTTTCTCCTTCCATGGCAATGTCTTCCCAGACAATTAATTGATCTTTACTTTTCCAGTTTATTTGGGATTTGATTTCTGCATTTCAATTTCTGCTCTTATCATTCCCCTCCATCTAACTTTATGCTTTAGCCAAGCTGAACTACTCTCTGTTCCCAAACTACTTTCTTTGCTCAGGCTGCTCCCTGTTCTTGGAATGTGCCCATTCCCTCTTATTTGTTGAATTCCTATTCATATTTCCAATTCAAATTCCTCCTTCCTGATGAAGTATTTTTTGGTAGACCCCATTGGAAATGTCCTTCCCTCAAAGACCTTATATTAGTTTTAGTTCTGCATATTCCTAGTGACCTTCTTACCCTCCACAGTTGCCAGTGTTTTTATCGTATCCCTCCCTCAACTATGATGATTCTGAGAGAAGATACCCTATCTTACCTAATTTGGTATTTCTTTCTTATGCAGGCTTGTTGAGCTAAATCTATATACGCCGAGTAACTTCCACAAACATATCAAAGTTCCATAAATATGTGAACCATTTACTTCCATAAATAGTAGACACAACAAATATTTGCCATATTGAATTAATATGACAAATACTATGCTTGTCTGCCTTCATGGGTTTGGTCGTGCTATTCTTTCCACCTATGACCCCCCTCCATCTTCCCCACTGCTTTTCTACTCCATATTGCAAATCTCACTTCATTTCATACCTCATTTCATGAACTCTGCTACTTTCACCTGCACCAATTTGCCATCCATTGCACTCTTACACTATTTATATTCAATATCCCAAGGGCAGAGCAATTAATTGTTCTTTCTTGTTTCTCCCATCTTATTCTCCCCATCTTAATCTCGACCTCCAAACACAAGATCTTTCAGGGTGAGGAATCAAGTGGGCATATACTTAGTATGCTTCTGATACAAAGGTAAAAAGCAAACAGTTCTGACCCCCGAGGGGATTATATTTTGCTGGACTGATATTGCATGTTCACTTACAAATAAATAAAAAAGTAATTTCAAAAGGAAGAAAAGACTAATAACAGAGGGAAATAAATGGAAAAAATGTGGAAAAAATGTCACAAGCTGCTTTGAAGACAATTCAAAGGATCCACAACCATTTTCATTTGTAACTTCAGGTTGAAATCATCACCCCTAAACTGAGATTGCCATTCCACCTCTATCTTCAAGCATTCTTTTTCATAGGGATTCTAGGAAGAGGTAGTGAGGAGAGAGGGGCAAACTGATCATGGAAAAACACTTGACCAAAGGCAGAGAAAGGTGAGAATGGAATCTCTTCTACAAGTAATAGCCAGTTTGGCTAGAAGAGAGAATTCATGAAAGAATAGGAAATGAGAAGAGAAAGTTAGGTAGGTGACAGATGGTGGATAGCTTGAAATGGTAGACTGAGGAGGTAGTAGGGAGTTGTGGTAGGAGCTATATCTAAACCCCTAGATGGATGAACCCCCATGTGAATTAGGTTCAGTTTTTTTCTCAAATAGTATTGCATCTGTCCTTCAGATTTGAGTTGTGCTGGGGACTAAAGCTCTAGCCAGTGAAAATTTCCTGGTCATTTGCATTCAAAATGTGTTGAGATCTAGAACTCTCTTTTGGTTGAACAGAGTCAATTTGCTCTAAATGGGAGAGCTTCTTGTATTTATATGATCTGGCATATATTCCCCCTACGTATACTTTCTCAGATTTCTGTTTCCTATCCATTTGGGTAAGTGAGTGTCTTTGTGATAGATAGATAGATAGATAGATAGATAGATAGATAGATAGATAGATAGATAGATAGACAAACAGGTAAATAAATAGATATATGGATGAATGAATAGATAGATGATAGATAGATACATAGATAGATAGAAAAACTAATAAATAAAAAATATCCAAGACGTCCCTCCAGAGACTTTAGATCATAGGCCAGCAGCATGAACAAAGCTGGGAAACTCTGCCCAACTGAAAAAATGCTTCATCCTAAAAGAAGATCCTGTTTCCCTGCTATGATTAAACAAAGCTTCTTTTCTTACCTATTAGTTATATTATTAATGTCTCATTTCCTTCAAATTTCATACCCAAATAATCAAGGCTCTAGTCAAGTCCAGAAAGGAGCTATTGAAGATTAAAGAACTATTTTTCCCTTTTGTCCATTCTCCCCAACCCCCAGC
Source organism: Notamacropus eugenii (assembly GCF_028372415.1). NCBI lineage: Eukaryota > Metazoa > Chordata > Mammalia > Diprotodontia > Macropodidae > Notamacropus > Notamacropus eugenii. The sequence goes on from NC_092877.1 coordinate 328,168,966, forward strand.
CCAGTGCTAGACTTAAAATAAGATTTGAAATCATCGCATTCCAAAGCTGGAAGAAACCTTAGTCTAATTCCCAAATTTTACAGATGAAGAAATTGAGGGCCAGAGAGCTGGCAAAAACTTACCCAAGGTACCACATTTTGGACAGATTGGTGGAATATATTAACAACAAGGTCACAACTTCAACTTCCAGACATATGCTATTTTTTTTTTCAACTTGTAGACAAGCTGGATTTTTGCTGGCTATAGGAAAAGGGTTCGTTTTTTATTTTTGTAGTTATTCAACTTGGCCATGAAGAATATAATACAGAGCTCAACATTTCATTGAGTCTCTACCATTTTAAAAAGACATTTATATTTTCTATCAACGAAAGACAGTGGCTTTCTCTCGTTTTCTTTCCTGCCTCAGCAGCTTCAAAGACAGTTGTCCCCATCTTTGTGACTACAGTCACCAAAGCATTACCAATGCATCCTAAATGCTTCATCATGGACAGAAGCTGACACCCCAGTTCAGCTGTGAGATGCATAGCTGTACAGTGACAACCTGGCGTAGTCATTCCAATTATACCACAAGAGGGCTAATGTGACAGTTTCAAAGCACTTCAACCTGCCAGATGTTGATAATGAACCACCCTAAAAGTATTTCCATGCTCCCACCAATTGTAAAAATGAAATAAAACAGAAGAGGAAATAGTCTGTTCTTCACTACTGGGATAGTGGATAGATAACAGTTTAACATATGGAGAGTCCTTATCTTGTTATCACAGAGATTAGTGGAAACATTCTAGGACAAAGCCTGATGAAAGTTCTGATGTAATCCAGCCTGGCTAAAGTAATGTTGACAAGCTGTTCATACTGCCGTATTTATTATGTATGTCAATGAAAGGCAAGCCAGCCTTATCGCTACATTAACCAGTGCTTAACTATGTTATATTAAAGGAGTTAAGAAGGAGGTGATAATATCCCATACCCTGGAGTCCTTGGTATTAGCAATCACATAAAAATTTGACATGATATTGATGGTTTAAGCTCTATTATACATAATGTGGATATTACAAACAAAATGGCAATTATATCAATCAGTTATGCCAACACAAGACAGATGGCCTCAGCTATGGAAGGAAAAAGCCACATAACAGGGCAATTAGAGGACAAAGAACAGACCCCAGGTGTTATCACTCCAAATAGAGTCGTTAACTCTTACCCAACTCTGAATCTCAGAACACAAAGTTCTGCTGTACTTAGGAGTCCCTTGATCACTTCCAGAAAAGACTAGCAGTTCATATAATTTGCAATTTGATCATCTGATTAGCATATTGTAAAAAAGAACTCATATAAATAAATATTCAGAGTAGCCTCACAAGGATATTTATAGCATGAGGACTGTAGGACTTTCATTGAACAAAATAGGGCTTTCTTTCTTATTTTAATTTTTTTTCCAAGTGTCAGCTTCTCTCTGCCCTAGCCATTCCAGGGTAAAATTTCCAGATCCTTCTTCCTGAACTCACTGAAGAGAAGATTGGATAGTAAAAACCCTGAACCTAAAGTTAAGCTATGTTGAGAAAGAATCTCTAAAGTTAAAGCACTGATGAGATTTGCTTAGATTGTTTTCCTGGAACATTTTCAAATATTTTCCCATTCTTTGACACGCACACACACACACACACACACACACACACACACACATACACACACACACACACACACGGAAAATAGTTCTGTTTAAAACTTTAGATTCTGTACAACTGAACTTGGTTTGATAAATCGGAACATTTTAATTTTTTCAGTTTATTAAAAAGCAGTATCATATTCTACTATATATATTGGTGCACTCTTTTAGATGCTTAACTATTTTTTTATGATTCCATTGTTACAGCCTTATGTTATTTATAGTTTTGCCCTATATTGAACAGATATCTGCCTCTCTGAAACTTCTACCAAGTGCTCCTGTCTTTGTCCTCTGAAATCAACCAAAGTCAATATAAAACTCATCCCAAATAACAATCAGTCATTCAAACATTTGAAAAAAGTCCTCACATCTCTACGAAGTCCTCTCTACTCCTGGCTAAATATCCCCAATTCCTAAAACTGATCCATCACTTTCTGGCATGGCTTCCAAGTTCTAGCGTCAATAGGCATATATTCAAATCTTGAATATATGTGACCTTGGGTAAATCATTTAACATGCTTGACCCTTTGTTTCCTAATCTGCAAAATGAGGGGTATAGATGGGGAGTTCTCTGATCTCCCTTCCTTCAAGTCCTCTATCTATAATCCTATGAATTTATCTTAATCCCTTTCCTTCAGATCATGTCTAGGCTATTAATGGTTTTCCTAAAATGTGGCATTGAGATCTGAACACATTACTCTAGATGTCATATGACCAGGTTTTTCATCCGTCTATATTCCCAGAGCTTGCTTTGGACATCATAGCAGCCATTAATGATCATAAGCACTTTCCCCACTCCGCATTTTTTTCTACCAGTCTTGGTTCACTTACCATCCCCTACTCTCACCCTAAGAAAGACTTTGACACAATAAAACAAATAAGAAGTTTTTAATATTATTAAAAATAAAATAAAAATGCATTCCATCTGGCACAAAAGAAAATGTAAGATACCAATTGACAATCTGGTCAAAATACATTTGGAAAAATGCAAAGGATGCAATAAAGATAAACCATAAACTCGGAAGCATTTATTTGATGTTGTCTTTCCAAGAATGTCTACAATGCTGAGATTAAAAAACCATTTCTTTTTCCTTTCCATACTTTTATTCACAGAATGTAGACACATTACAAAGCTTTGCTTCCATGCCAAGCTGTCAACTCTGTTTAATATTTAAGCTTAATACAATGTAAACTAAAAATGTAGAAAGCCTTACTAGCACTAGGGCTGTTGTAAAATTCAAACTCATTTTTAATGGATCACTAGGCATTCTGAGCATTGGTTAGACGGATTTTTTTCAGAGCTCTTTCAGGTGATTTTTCATATAGCTGGAATAACGATGGAAAAGAGGAACATGTTTATGTATGTGAACACTTTGATGTGTGGATATGCTTCATTTGTGTCATTTCTATTTAGAGTAAAATGGATTTCCCATCACTGCAATTTATTTATTGCTTTTTAAAAGCTGCCCTGGACAGACCACACCAGAACTACATTCAGGTCTGAACACCCTGCTTTAAGGAGAGCAGTGACAAACTAGCACGAGGCCATGGTGAGGGGTCTGGAGCTCTTGCCACGTGAGAAGTGACTGAAGGAACTCTCGGGATGCTCAGCCTGAAGAAGACTTTGGTGACATGATATACCAAAGACTGATTCTCCTTGGCTCCCAATGAGAAAACTGGCATCAATAGTTAAAAGTTAAAAGAAGGTAAATTTTGGCTCAGTATAAGGAAAGTTTTCTAAGAGTTATACTCTAACAGGCTAAATTTGTAAGATAAGGATTACTCCAAGTCTTGTCCAATAAAGGCCTGATTTATATGTCATTATTTGTCATGAATATTATAAAGTTTACTCACATATAGGTCCCAAGTTTCTTCTAAACCTAACATTCTATGCTTTTGAAGAATATTTGAGAAAGACTATTTTTAAAAGTCCTCTGGTTTTGTTTTTAAAAAGCAAGCTTTACTGAAGTGTTTTATATATACATATGTATATAGGTATAGGTATATATATATATATATATATGTGTGTGTGTGTGTGTGTGTGTATATATATATATATATATATATATATATATAGACATACAGATATGCGATTGAGTTTTTAATTCAGAGAAACTTGGGAGTACTATATGAACTGAGGCAGAATACAGTGAGTAAGACTGCAAGAATAATATATAGGAACTCTATGTAGGTATGTATGTATCCATGAATATGGATATATACAGATGAATATGTATATATGCATCTTTGTGTGTGTGTGTGTGTGTATTATATATGCATATAGGTGTGTGGGAGAGAGACAGAGAGAAAGAGAGAGAGAGAGAGAGAGAGAGAGAGAGAGAGAGAGAGAGAGAGAGAGAGAGAGAGAGAGGTGTTCGATCGTTTCACTTGTGTCTGGCTCTTTATGACCGCATTTGGGGTTTTCTTGGCAGTGATACTGGAGTGGTTTACCATTTCCTTCTCTAGCTCATTTTACAGATGAGGAAGTGAGGCAAACAGGGTTAAGTGAATTGCACAGGTTCACATAGCTAGTAAGTATCAAAGCCCATATGACTGTATTTGAACTCACAAAGATCAACTCACACACAAATATATGGGTATGTATATATGTGTATATGCCCCCATATATGTGTGTGTGTGTGTATGAGTACATATGAATGGGTGTATAGATGTGTGCTTGTAAAGGAAAACAATCTCAGACACGGAATTCATATCAATGAATAAACCAGTTTGACTCCAGAGTACTGGTGATCACCCATACTCCCCCTTTATTTCCATCCAATCCAAAAAAATTTGCTAAGTCCCTTTTACATGCCAGGCATTGTGCTAAGCACTGTGTATACAATTAATAAAATGAGAGATAGTCCCTGACCTTAAGAAGCTTACAATCTAATGGGAGTGGATAACACACAAAAGGAAGAGAGAAAGTAGGGTGACAGAAGAGCGGGGATATCTTTTTCTCTGGTATTGAAACCAGGTGGAGCAACAAATATAGAGTGCAATGAGACAGTGTCTACTTTCTGCTCTCTCTAAAGGCAGTTATTGGGAGAAGCACTGTGCCCTTCAGTCAGAGGGAAGAGAAGACTGAGGGATCTGGCATCAGTCAAGGTTGAGAAAGAATGGTGTCGAGATTAGAGGTAATGAACTTAACCTGGCTGGGATTTCTGGTTCTGTGGAGTTGAAAGCAGACAGAGCAATAGATGCAGGGAAGTAGAGAAGTGGTAGATGAGAAGCATGGAATGACATAAATACTGTCTGTAATGATTGATGTGATGGTTTGTTTTGTTTAAATTTTACTACTTTGTGACAAGATGAGATTCTACCATGCGTGTTGGGAGGGGATACAGGGGGTTACTGGGGAATAACAATACAAAAAAAACCTTTAAAAATTAGATTTCAGATAATAGATTTTTTTTCTTCAAAGGAACGAAGTTACACAGCTTCAAGATTGTTAAATAGTAGTGTACTTTACTGCACAGAGAAGCACGTTTTTGATTTACAAGATGATGACTAAGCTCCAAGTTCCAGGTTTCTTGCAAAGAAATGCAAGCACTTCCCAATGGTCATCCATGACTCAGCTTAAAACAGTCCCTTTGACTCCTAAAGGAATGTAGCTAAAGACAATAACAAATAATGGAGAAGTATATGGCAATGTACTTGGTAGTTCGACATTTCATTTCACTGGTAAATCTGATATTACCTATAGCAGGATTTCACTGTGTGCGTAATGAAAATGCACCAAAAGTTTTCTTTTTACTATATAATAAGGAGATATATATATATATATATATATATATATATATACACTAAGGAGCAAGAATTTCATACATTCAACTTCTATTTCCAAGAAATAGAGCTTGATTACATTTCATGTATATTTCAAAGTAATAATCAAAGTTTGAAGGAGAAACAAGTCAAAAATCATAATATTAGTATTCTAATGTAAGTCACTTAGTTAGAAATGAATTTTCTGCCCTAGGTCCCATACTTCTCTATTATTATATTATATCTATTACATCACTTACTACATTCTGTTTTCTGTCAGTATTTTTATATGTATGTGTGTATATGTGTGTGTGCATGCACATTTAGTATAATACTGTGCAGAATAGGTTCTAAATATTTGCTTTTTTAGTTAAAACAACAAGAAATTATATTCTGTAGTTTATAGCAGCTGAATAAATCAGTCATCATACAATAGATCCCATTGAAAAAATAGACTACCAAAATGAGGAAAAATATCCACGAATGTGATAAGCAAAAGACCAAAAAAGAATTTGATGTTAATGCAATGTCTTCCTGTAGCACAGATAGATCAAATACTAGATTCAGCAGAAATATTTCCAAACCAAGAGTATCTTTGTGATTTGGCAAATATAATGAAATGAGATCTCAGGTGATGATTTCATATTGAGAAATTGGAAAAGGGAATGATTAAGAAACCAGTTACATTTTATAGACTATTCTTCTAGAAGACACCTTCCAAGCCAAGGTAGGAATACTTTCTTCACAGTATCTGACCAGTGGCCATCTGCCACCAGCCATAGAATACTTTCTCCATTATTTCACAAAGCAATGAAATTCAATCCAACAGATATTCATCAGACACATATTATGTGGAAGGCACTACGCCAGGCACTACAGATATAAAAACAAAAGTGAAATAGTCCCTGCCATTAATGAATTTACATTTTGGGGGAAATGGAATATGAACATAGATGGGCAATATATGGGTTAGGGTGTGAAAAGAGCAGATGAGAAAAGGAGCTTTGATAAAATTTGAAGAGAGAGGTCACAGATAGCTGGGGAGCTCAGGGAAGCATTCATAAAAGAAATATCAGCCAAGCTGAGTCTTAACGAAAAATGAGAAATTTGAAAGGAGGGGATGAGGAGGAAGTACATGCCAGGTCTGAGAGAGGGCTTATATGAACTCAAGTGGGAGGGTGACTACTGAGTTCAAGGAATGGCTGGTTGTCTAATTTGGCTGGAATATAGAGTTCATGAAAAGAAAGAATGTGAAATGTAACTGGAGAGGTAGGTTGGAAGCATATTATGGGATGTTTTAAATGGCACTTCAAAAACAACTTTAAATGTGTGCTTTATCCTAAAAGTCAGACTTGTATCTAAAGAGAGAGGAACAAGGGATCTCTTCTTTCCTTTTCTTTGTATATTATCTTTTTCTTAATAATCTAGTCAGTTCTCATGAGTTCAGTCATTGTCTTTATACAGATGATCTCTAGATATATCTACAGATTACAAGCCTCTTTCCTGAGCTTCAGCACCCCATTTCCAAATAAATGCTTCTTGGATGTTTCTAACTTCAAGTTCTTAGAGACAGTTCAAACTCAACACATCCAAAACAAAGCTCATTATCTTTCCCCTAAAAACAATGGCTCCCCCTAATTTGCTTATCTATGTTATGGCTACCACCCTCCTTCAAGTCACCCAGGTTCAAAATACTAGGCATCCCACCTAAGTATCTATTCTTTCTCTCTCACCATCCATATCTAATCAGTTGCCAATTCTTGTTGATTCTACCTCCACAACACTTCTCACATGCATTACTTTTACTCCACCATCCCTATTCAGCCATCATCCCTTCCTGCCTGGAGTATTGCAATAGCTTCCTAATTGATCTCCCTACCTCATTTCTCCCTTCTCTGACCTATTCTGTACAACTACCAAATTGATATTTCTAAATATTTGAATGCATGAAGATGTATATCCTGATTCCAAGCCCAGTGCTCTGTTCACTGTGCCACCTAGATGTTCAAAAGCCCTACAGGCTCCCTCTTGCCTCTAGGACCAATTATAAATTACTTTGTTTGGAACTGAAGTCTCCTTATCTGGTTCCAGTCTACCTTTCCAGAACTGTTACGTGGTAACAGGTGGTATAGGCGATATTAAGCGCACATATGGCTACTTTGCCAAAGTTATATCCACCCAAATTTGGCTCCATCCCCATTTATGCAAATATACAGAATGCAGCAGGCTGTCATATAAATAATGAATTTATTAAACTATTAGAAAGTGTGGTATTGAATTTGATCACTGGATGATGCTATACTCAAGCTACCAGCCAATAACTGCATCAGAGGGTAGAGAAGGTTTGCCTTTGCTAACGACAGTGGAGTCCTTTATTACTGCCTAGGAAGCACATAAGTAAAGATCTCTCCTATCTCATCAATGAGTTCTCTCCAGAGTTGCTATCTACAGTTGGCTCCAAGTTCTGCATAGATCTAATAAGATGACCTGGAATATTTTTTTTAAATGATCAAACTAGAAAATCCCTCTCACTTCTGGTCTGAGCCCCTAAGACCCACATTTGAGAATTTCACTTATTATTCATATCCCCTCAAGTAACCCATCAACAAGCATTCATTAAGCTCTTACTCTATGGCAGGCACTGTGATAAGTCCTGGAGATACAAAGAAAAATGCAAAAGCAGTGCCTGACATCAAAGGGCTTACATTCTAACATGGGAGGCAATATATGCAGCCATTTACATCTACAAAGATACATCTACAATGGATGGAAGTTAGCCTTAGAAATAAAAGAACATTCACATAATTCAAAAATTGACTTTGTTTTAATGACCATGTGTGTTATTGAAATACCATAAGGTAACCCAAAATGTAACATAACAAAACAAAAATGTGAGACACTTCCCCATTGTTAGCTTCAGGACTACATGAGTAAAATCCATTCCCTTTTCTTTTACACCTCCCAACTGATAGAAGGGATGAGGAAAAGAAGTGGAAAAAGCTACCAAATTTTAGAACTTACTGAGATTTTCTTGGACACCATTCCAAGAAAAGACTAAGGTTAGGGGATTGGCAAGTTTGGGAACTTGCTAAGCTCAACAAGCATTTTACAGTGCTAGGAGAGTGGAACTCCCTCTAGATGTTGGTGCACAACTCTTCCTTACCATGGCTGGAATTTTGGGCATAGCCATCTCAGTAGGCTTGAATCCTCCTCAGTCTACAAACCTCTAGACTACCAGTTCTTGTGGGCTGCAGATTTTCAGTGTTGTCGTTCCTATACCAGCTTTCTGTTTCTCCAAGATCTGCACTATTCAAATGTAAACCTCACTTCAGCTGCTCAATAGAGCTCAGTAGTTCCACGCATAATGGAATCCCAAAGGGTGTCCCAGGCCTTAAACCTCAAAATGTGTGGGAAAGAGAATCTTCAAGAAAAAAAAAAAGAAATGGGGGGCGGAGCCAAGATGGCGGAGTAGAAAGACGCACATACACATAGCTCCGAACCCACAACCCATAGAACATCTACAAAAAAGTAACTCACGGCGAATTCTGCACCCAGAGGCCACAGAACATTGGAGCAAGGGAGATTTCTGTTCCAGAGAGACCTGCAAACCTCTCGCAAAAGGTCCTTCGTGCCGTGGACTGGGCGCCGGGACTGGGAGCTGAGTACAGCCCTGCCGCCCCCGCGGCACCAAGAGGAAAAGATCCGAGTGGACTTAAGGGACGGGATCTCCAGCGGCCACGCGGGTCCCTCCACCCACAGGTGACAGGGGTCGGTGAGAGGGTCTCTTTGGAGGGTTGAGAGGGGAGTGGGGGGCCCCCATAACTCAGGCCCCCCTGGGAGGCAACAGTGGAGGCGGGAGCAGACCAAGGCTCCCCAAGCAGGCAGGAGCCCAGATCCATTGTTGAAGGTCTCCGCATAAACCCCCTGAGGGAACTGAGTCCTCAGTGGCGGCCCTGCCCCCACCTGAGCACCTGAACTTAATCTCACACTGAATAGCAGCCCTGCCCCCGCCAAAAGCCCTGAGACTGGGAAGCAGCATTTGAATCTCAAACCCCAAGCGCTGGCTGGGAGGATCCGGAGGTGAAGTGGGTGTGAAGAGAATATTCAGAAGTCAAATCACTGGCTGGGAAAATGCCCAGCAAAGGGAAAAGAAATAAGACTATAGAAGGTTACTTTCTCGGGGAACAGGCATTTCCTCCCTTCCTTTCTGATGAGGAAGAACAATGCTTACCATCAGGCAAAGACACAGAAGTCAAGGCCTCTATATCCCAGCCCACTCAGTGGGCTCAGGCCATAGAAGAGCTCATAGAAAATCAAGTTAGAGAGGTGGAAGAAAAGCTGGGAAGAGAAATGAGAGACATGCAGTCAAAGCATGAACAGCAGATCAGCTCCCTGCTAAAGGAGACCCAAAAAAATGCTGAAGAAAATAACACCTTGAAAAATAGGCTAACTCAACTGGCAAAAGAGGTCCAAGAAGCCAATGAGGAGAAGAATGCTTTCAAAAGCAGAATTAGCCAAATGGAAAAGGAGATTCAAAAGCTCACTGAAGAAAATAGTTCTTTCAAAATTAGAATGGAATAGATGGAGGCTAATGACTTTATGAGAAACCAAGAAATCACAAAACAAAACCAAAAGAATGAAAAAACGGAAGATAATGTGAAATATCTCATTGGAAGAAAAAAAAGAAATGGAAATCAAAGAACTCTGAGGGGTGTGTGTGTGTGTGTGTGTGTGTGTGTGTGTGTGTGTGTGTGTGTGTGTATTCCCTACTGCTTCCTGAACTATTAGCCCTAGTCACTCAGAAAAGACACTAGAAAAGCCCTATTTCTTTCTATCTATCTATCTGTCTAGCTATCAATCATCTATCTATCATAATCGTAGTCTATAAGGTTTGTGAATTGCCATACATATGTTAGTTCAATTAAACCTCAAAAGAATTGTGTTAGGTAAGCAATACAATTATTAACCCCGTTTAACAGATGAGAAAACTGAAGCTTGGAGCGGTTAAGTGACTTATTCACAGTTACACAGAAAGTATAAAAAGGAGGATTTGAACCCATATCTGCCTGTCCTATGGGCAGCTAGGTATTGCAGTGGATAGAGCACTGAGCCTGACTTCAGGAATAATCTTCATGAGTTCAAATGCAGCTTCAGACACTTAGTAGCTGTATGACCCTGGACAAGTCACTTGACCCTTTTTTCCTCAGTTTCCTCATCTGCAAAAAATGAGTTAGAGAAGGAAATTGTAAACCACTTCACTATCTTTGCCAAGAAAACCCCAAATGGGGTCATGAGTCAGACATGATTGAATAACAACTGCCTGATTCAGTACTTTCTACCACACTGGGCTATTCTCTTTCATATCATATCAATAACATCCATCACCAATTCAATTCAATTTAACAAACATTTATTAAGTGCCTACTATGTGCCATGCACTGAGCTAAATTGTGAGGAAAAAGGTAAAAGACAGACAGTCCTTGCTTGCTAAATGGATATTATTCCTTGGAGTTGCAGATGAAAACTAAAGTGAGCAGCAAGTTCAACTTCTAGCCTCTATAAAGGAGGCCTTTGAGAGGAGTTTGGTGCTCCAACCTCCAGTCTTCTGATGATGGGAGACAGGAGACTAAGGGAGGTGGTATCCAAGACTTGAATTAGTCTCATAGTAATGAGATTAAAAGTGAGCAGTTTATCCTAAGAGGAACATATTGTTCCAAGGAGTCTAAAACAAGCAGAGCTGCAGAAAGAAGCCAAAAACAGGAAATGAAGAGGGGTGGAGTGGAAGCAACCTGAAATTCAGTTTTTTAAATCTTTACTAGTTTAAGAGGCAGTATTATTTTGCAATTTGTGTAGGCATCCTTCTCATTTTATAAAATAGATATATCCCAGAAACGTGGGCAACAAAGCAAATTTCTGTGAAGTATTTTTATTTTGTCCATTACCCATCATTATGAAACTGACCAGATTTCTACTAAAAAAAAAAAAAACAAACCTCTGAACCAGCAGAACTGAAAGTGTATACGGAATGACTAAACGGAGGAAGAAAGGAAGGAAGAAAGGCAGGAAGGGAGGGAGGGAGAGAGGAAGGGAGGGACTGAGTCAAGAGAGAAAGTGAAGGGTATAGGAGAAAGGGAAAGTCAAGTGACCTAAAATGACCTAAGTAAGGCTTGGAAAAAGAAGGAATAATAGTATTTTCTTTGTATGTTTATTTGTTAATTTTGTCTTAGAGTTTGGCATCAAATTTTATTCCTCATTTTATATGTATTGTTGCATATACATTGCATATAATTTTTTGTCAATGAGTTCTAATTATAATGGTAAAGATAACCATAAAAAAATAACACCCCTCCCCTCAAAAATTGACTAAGTCAAATGCCTCTGATGGGAAGAAATTCAATTGGTGGCTATTTCTGTGGTGTCCTGGAGACTATAGTACCATGGTAGATCTGTACATGCTGGGAACTAGAGTCTCCACTGAGCGATTTGTTCTTCCTTTTCATACTTTTTTTTTTTTTTTTTTATGAAATTAGGCTCTGCTGTGCATCACTGGCCACCCTGTTCATTTCCTGCAATCTTAAAAATAAAAATTTTGAGTCTAAGAAATCCTTGAATATGCCTTTCAGGCCATATCTTTTTTTTTTTTAAATCCATTACTTGCATATTTAGTTTTTGTCCCTCCTACATAAATATGTAATAGCAATAAACTGCAATTATACCCTTAGCCAATATGAGCCATCCAGCCCCCTTGTGGAATTCCCTTAAGTATAAAATTTGAGGTTATGAAGGGTTAAAAAAGATGGGGGCTTAGTTCTCTACTCTGGATTCAGTAAGCTTTCAAATTTTTACTTAGAATGAGATAGATATTCTTTTTCCTTACCATTTCAAATCTCTTCTCCACAGAAATCTTGATTCTCTATTATCAGTTTCTTCAATTTTCTTCTTTTTTCTAACAAATGAATTTTCATTTATTTCTACTCTCTAACTCCCTAAAGGGGAAAAAATATCTATGGTGAGCAAGCAGAAAGCATCCCTATTCAATTGCTTCAAATACTATACAGATCAGAATGGAAATTCCATTTTGAATCCTGGGAGGCAAGTTAGAGAGCTCTGATTTGTCTAGCTGTATTAAGTCCAAAGGCTGAATAATGTTCCTCCCTCAAATGAGTGTCAGAAATAACTCAGAGTAAATTTATTTTGTGGCTACATTCTATGCTACTCATTCAGAGGTACTGTGGGAAGGAAGAAAATTTGAGGGTGTCTCTTCTCTGACACTGGCTCAAGCTTCTGTTAATAATATTTCATCCATTGTTAAGAGACAGTCACAAGTGCCCCTATTCTGTGAACTATTTAAAATCTCAATGAATGGGAGAGGGTTAGGAAAGAATTTGGAACTCATTTTTTTAATTAATGTTAAAAAAATGAAAATTTTAAAGGAAAAACAAACCCTCCATTATAGTTTTACTATCTATTCTCCCTTGTAATACCACTGTTTTCTTTCCATGTTTAGATGCTATCCCATTTGGTTCATATATGTTAAACATTGGTATTATTTCATTGTCTATCATAACTTTCAGAATAAAATTATTTTTTCCCTGTTTTTCTCTTTTTAGACAAAATAAAATAAAATTTCAATTTCCTAAATTCTTAGGTTGAGGGAAAAAGTAAAATGTACCCCAAAGAACTTTAGCAATTTGTCTTTAATTGTTCCATCTCTCCTCTCACTTTCCTACTTTAGTCTATACACAGCTATGTCCAAATGAATGTTGAATGTGAACAAATTTCCAGGGTTAGGAAAGTCAAAATCCTGATGGAGTCTAGCAAAAACAACTTTTTTGGAACTAGAAGTTTTAATGACTGTAGAGAAATGCCAGCAGACTAAAAGTCAATAAGCATGACCTCAATCATTAAGATGGAAATAGAGAGGAGAGATTTTAATTTATACGCTAATAATTAAATGATAGAAGTTTGAGGCCATTAATAAAATATTCACTGATAAAATTTCCATCGAACCAAGTAGTGGAAAGAAGAGCATTAGCCATAGTTCCTCATGGCCAAGAGGTTGATACAGAATTTTTTAGGCATAAAGAGAGAATAGATAAAATGATTTTTTTTTTAATTTTCAAAGATTTTCTGACAGTGCCATGCATTTATTTAGACCCGGGGGGGAACCTGTAGCCTCAAGGTCACATGTGGCCCTCTAGGTCCTCAAGTGCAGCCCTTTGATTGAATCCAAACTTCACAGAACAAATCCCCTTAATGAAAGGATTCATTCTGTAAAACTTGGATTTATTCAAAAGGCTGCACCCAAGAACCTAGAAGGCCATATGTGGCCTTGAGACCACAGGTTCCCCACCCCTGGTCTAGACAATGATAATAGCAAACTGTGGGTACTCTGTCTTCCCAAGGACAAGAAACTGAATGGGCAAGAGAATTGTCAGGAAAAGACTATGTATGTATACATGACATCATTTGAAATGAAGGAAATCATATAGCTCAGACAATCTTGCCTATACTCAGTACTTGAACTCTGAAGCTTTTGTCAGCCTCCTCCAATCAGCTGAATATCAGCAAATTTTAGGTGTTTCCATTCATCTAAATTTGGAATTTTAATTTTAGAAAAGTCTCTCTAATTATGTAAGTCTCTTCTTCTCATTTTTTATACCACCCTCCCTTCCCAACCTTGTTTGGATTCTCCTGTGTCTCTAAATAATGCCTGTACTATTAGACCTATTTTAAATCCTATACATTTTTTCCTCTATGGGGGGAAAGGAGGAAGAGAATAATGGATAGGGAAAGAAGGAAAGAAAGAAAGAAAGAAAGAAAGAAAGAAAGAAAGAAAGAAAGAAAGAAAGAAAGAAAGAAAGAAAGAAAGGAAAGAGAAAGGAGGAAAGGAGGAAGGAAGGAAGGAAGGAAGGAAGGAAGGAAGGAAGGAAGGAAGGAAGGAAGGAAGGAAGGAAGGAAGGAAGGAAGGAAGGAAGGAAGGAAAGGAAGGAAAGGAAGGAGAGACCAGAAAGCAAGGGAAGGCAGAGGATGGCAAGAGAAGGGAAAGGAAAGGGTTGAAGCATTTTATTAAACGCCAAAAGTAATCACAGATTCACAAAACAGCTTTGAAAGTTACATGTCAAATTTATTATACTCTTCAAAAGAAAAGCATATTGTACATTATAGAGATTCATGATACTTTTCTGTTTTGCTCCCTATATGGAAACAGAAATTTTATATGATATTTGACAAATTCAGTTTTTTAAAATTACAATTAAAAAACCTACCCACCATTTTCATTCTGCCTTCTCTCATTATTTTATTGGATTTTTTTTTTTATTTTTTAATAGTTTTATTTATTTATTTTTAGATTTTGACATTCATTTCCACAAAATTTTGGAATTTTCCAATTTTTCTCCCCAGCTCTCCCCACCCCATAATACCTTGCATTCTGATTACTCCTTCCCTCAATGTGCCCTCCCTTCTATCACACCCCACCCTTCTCTTATTCCTATCTTCTCTCATTTCTTGTACGGCAAGACAAATTTCCATACCCCATTACCTGTATTTCTTATTTCCCAGTTATATGCAATAACAATTCTCAACATTCATTTCTAATACTTTAAATTCCAACTTCTCTCCCTCCCTCTCTCCTTCCCCACCCATACCCACTGAAAAGGCAAGCAATTCGATACAGGCTATATATGTGTCATTTTGCAAAAGACTTCCATAATAGTCATGTTATGTGACACTAACTATATTGTCCTCCATCCTACCCTATTTTCGCCTTTTTTTTCTGTTCCCTCATTTGACCTTGTCCCTTCCCAAAAGTGTTTACTTCTAGTTATTCCCTTCTCCCATTTGCCCTCCCTTCTATCATCCCCCTCACCCCACTTGTCCCCTTCTCCCCTATTTTCCTGTAGTGTAAGATAGATTTTCATACCAAATTTAGTGAGCTCATTATTTCCTCCTTAAGCCATATGTGAAGAGAGTAAGCTACACTTTTCCCCTCTCACCTCCTCCCTTTTCTCCTCCATTGAACAAGATTTTTCTTATCTCTTTTTTGAGTGATAGTCTGCCCCATTCCATTTCTCCCTTTCTCCTCCCAATATTTTCCTCTCTCATCCCTTAATTTTATGTTTTTATGGATATTATCTCTTCTGATTCAACACACAATGTACTCTCTGTCTATATATGTGTATGTGTGTGTGTGTGTGTGTGTGTGTGTTTACAATCTCTCCATCTATCCAAATACTAAAAAAAGATTCAAGAGTTATAAATATTTTCTTTCCATGTAGTAATGTAAACAGTTCAGTTTTAGAAAATCTTTTATGATTTTCTTTCCTGTTTACCTTTTCATGCTTTTCTTGATTCTTGTATTGTAAAATCAAATTTTTTATACAGATCTGGTCTTTTCCTCAATATGAATGGTTGAAAGTCCTCTATGTTATTGAATGACCACTTATTCCCTTAAAGTATTATACTCAGATTTTCTGGGTAGGTGATTCTTGGTTTCAATCCCAGTTCCTTTGACCTCTGGAATATCCCATTCCAAGCCCTTCAATCCCTTAATGTTGAAACTGCCAGATCCTGTGTTATCCTGATTGTATTTCCACAAAAGTCAAATTGTTTCTTTCTAGCTGCTTGCAGTATTTTCTCCTTGATCTGGGAACTCTGAAATTTGACCACAGTATTCCTAGGAGTTTCTCTGTTTGGGTGTCTTTCAGGAGGTGATCAGTGAATTCTTTCAATATTTACTTTGCCCTCTGGTTCTAGAATATCAGGGCAGTTTCCCTTGATAATTTCATGAAAGATAATATATAGGCTCTTTTTTTGATCATGACTTTCAGGTGGTCCCATAATTTTTAAATTGCCTCTCCTGGATCTATTTTCCAGATCAGTTGTTTTTCCAATGAGATGTTTCACATTATCTCCTATTTTTTCAATCTTTTGGTTTTGTTTTCTAATTTCTTGGTTTATCTCATAGTCATTAGCTTCCCTGAACTCCACTCCCATTTTTACAGAACTATTTTGTTCAGTGAGCTTTTGAACATCCTTTTCCATTTGGCTAATTCTGCTTTTTAAAGCCTTCTTCTCCTCACTGGCTTTTTGGACCTCTTTTTCCAGTTGTTAGCCTCTTTTTAAAGGTATTATTTTCCTCAGCATTTTTTTGGTTCTCCTTTAGCAAGCTGTTGACTCACTTTTCAAGCTCTTCTATGGCCAGAGCCTATTTCATATTCATTTTGGAGGTACTGGAGGAAGAACCCTTGACTCCCCCTGACAGTATGCATTGTTCTGCATCATCTGAAAGGATGGAAGGAGATACCTGTTCACCAAGAAAGTAACCTTTTATGGTCTTATTTTTTTTCCCCTTTTTTGATCGTTTTCTCAGCCAGTTACTTGACTTCTGAATCCTTTGTCAAGAAGAGAGTCCTGGTGCTCCTCCTCCTCCCAGTACAATGCTCAGGGCTGAGATTCAGGTCAGTTGCTCAATTCCCCCAGGGGCTTTGGGTGGGGTTGGGGCCCCCACTCAGGGCTGAGGTTCAGATCCCCTGCTCAATTCCCCCAGAGGCTGTAAGCTGAGATGCTTGGACAATGGACCCAGGTTTCTTCTGTGGCCATCATAGCTTCCCACCGCCCACTGCTGCTGCTGCCACCACCTGGGGCCAGTGCTGGGGGAAACCGACTCCCCTCTCACCCAGCTGGGAAAGCCCTTTTACTGACCTTTGAAGTTTTCTTTGTAGCTTGTGGGTTGAGGGATCTGAGACCCCCCCTGCTAGGGATTCTGCCCCAGAGGCCTGTTCCAGTCCTGTTCCTCCCTGCACTGCCACCAGGGCCAGGCTCCACTCAGTTCATCATCCTGTGGGATAGACCTTTCCTGTCAGCCTTCCAGGTTACCTTTGGCTGAAAATCTTTTTCACTCTGCCGTTCTGTGGCTTCTGCTGCTCTAGAATTCGTTAAGAGTCATTTTTTACAGGTATTTTGTGGGCTGCGGGGAAGCGCTAGAGTACATGTGTCTTTCTACTCTGCCATCTTGGCTCTGCCCCCTTCCCGTTACTTTAGTTAGAAGTAGAATTACTATAATATCAGTATAGGCCTATAATACTTATTTCTGTCTAACTCACATATTGTTAGTTCCAATTCGATTATAAACACAGAACTATGTATTTATTAAACTATTCTATTTCCCCCCATTGTCTAACCTGTACGTTATATACACAGACACTCAATAAGCACTTGTTCAGATAGATAACATTTTGAGTAGAAGAATGGCTTTGGAGTCAGGAAGATCTGGATTCAAGTCCTGCATTTCACATTCTGGCTATGTGACCATGAGCAAGTCACTTTGCCACTAACTATCTTTGGTCATTTTCTAAGACTATAAATGATAGATTATTTAGATAAATAGTGGAAACAGAAATTCACCTAGAAGAAATCACAGGTATAGATTTGATGCTCTCTGAAAAAAATATTGTGTTGAATGAATTATTCAAATGAAAGGATGAATAAATGCCTTCATGATCAGACAGGAAAGGTCTTCTTCAATAGCAAAGATAATACAGGAGCAAGTTAACCACGTATTTATTAAACACTTACTATGTTCCAGGCACTGTCCTAGGTGTTAGACAGTACAAGTAAAAACTTAAACAATCCCTATTCCCAAGGAACTTACATTATAATCGAAGAAACAAGGATATCTACAAGCACACACAGAATAAATACAAAGAGAACTAATGCAAAGCTATATAAAGTAGTTAAATATAAGATATTGTATATGGTGGGGGAGGGTACTTGTAGCGTAAGAGATCAGGGAAGGTTTCATATGGAAAACGGTGCTTGAGCTGCATTCTGAAGGAAGAGGAAGAATGTATGAGGTAGAGGTGGAGAGGAAGTACATATCTAGACATGTGGCACAGTCATTGCAAAGGAGAGAAGGGAGAAATTGGAATATCATGTCTAGGAAACAGTGAGAAAGCCAATTTGACTAGATGGAGTCAAGATATTAGGAGACACCCTGTTTTCCAGAACTAAGGTTTAGCAAGCAAACTGTGACCTGAGCTTGACATAACAACAATCCTTTGCATTCACCCTCTGGCAAAAATCACAAAATCATTGTATTCCTTTGACAAGCACCAGGTATAATCTGAGCTCAGACAAGCATTGGACAGGTACTTATGTTCAAGTCATGAATCCCTGCTATGAATCAAACTTCTAACATTGTTACTGTTACCCATCATTGTCAGGGCTACAGTTCACTGTGCAGCCATCAGTATAAATGCTGAGATTTGGCCATGCTGACTTGGGTCTCTCCCCCCTCCCCCCCAGGAGAGGCTCTCTGGCACAGGTGTCTTATCTGCCTCCTTGCTTGCAAGCCATTTCCCTCACTTTGAAATTAAACTTCTATTTGATTTCTGAGTCTCCTATCTCTAGGCTGCTCTGTTCAGCTCCAGACATCCACAGGTTAGAGGCCAATTTAGTTGACAATGGCAAAGTGCAGAAGTGAAATTAATATCCAGTGAGTTTGGAAAGATCCATCTGGCTCAAAATCATGAAGGGTTTTAAAATCTAAAGAAGAGTTTATATTTTATTCTAGAGGCAATAGGAAACAATTGGATTTGAGTGAGTACAAATGTAACAAAGTCAGATCTAGGCTTAAAGAAAATCACTCAGGCAGCAGAGTAGAAGATAGACTGAACTGGGAAGAAAACTGAAGCAGGGTGACTAATTAAGAAGCTGTCACAATAATCTGAGAGAGGCAATGAAGTCCTGAACCAAGATGACAGCTGGATGAATAGAGAGAAAGAGAAGATAGGAGAGATATGGTATAGGCAGGAATTTTCGAGCTAACTTTTTCCAAATTCTTGAAAATCATATCATGTGGTTGAATATCATGAGCATGTGAAATATCATAGGTTAATAGTCACTTATACAGTATTGCAGATTTTAAGGCATTCTTTGATAAAAATATTAGATATGCTTCATCCAGAACTTCTATGAAACTCATCAAGAATATGTGGTTAGTTTCACTCCAGTGGAATCTCAATGGATTGAACACAATCAATAATGTGGAAGTATATCCAATATTATTAGTAATGATGAATGTAGAACAACATCCTTCATGTAATCTGTTGATAAAATTATTTAACTTCCTCATGGATCACCAACCAGATGATGTTTGCTGAAAGCCAAATTGTTTTTTGGATTTAATAAAAGATCATTGTACTTCAGCATAAGCATCAGATAATCTAAACAAGATGAATACTGCCAGTAAACCCTCCAGACTCCATTTTTGTTGTTGTTTTCCCAAAACATCAGATTCAAAGGATGATAAATAAGGAGCCTGCAATGCAAATACTTTGTCATGAACGCTGTAGATTCATATCAAATAACCGCTCTGCAAAAATGGCTCAGGGAGAGAAACCATTTTCAGCCTGCTGAATTCCTAAGCAAGGTTTTTTTTTTTAAACAAACTTTTCAGAACACACTCAAAACAAAGGAATGGCTTGCAAAGATCCAAATTCCAATAGATTCCAGCTGTTTGTATTTTGATGGCTAATCTATCAGTAGTAGTGAGTTCCTGTGGTTACAGAGAGAGATCAGGCAGTCTGGCTCAGGCCATATGCCAGACTCCACCACTGGTTCACTGTGGGATTTCTGAATAAGACACAACTCTCAGGGATTTCCTTATGAGGAAAATATTTTATATGTGTTTTCTGGACTTTAAAATATCAAAATGTCAAAATAACTCTTTCAAAACCTTAGTAAAATGCATGGTACATTATAGGCTTTTATTCAGTCTAGGGGGTTCAGATCCTGTCTCTACAACATATTCCAACAGTGACTGAGCATAGGTAAGTAATTTGAGTGCCTACGCAATTCTCTAAAACTACATACATTTATAATTGTTGCAGATCAGTATAATGGAGGGAATTTCCAACCTGAGAGTTTCCTAGACCAATGAAATGACAGGACCTGGGCCAAAAAGAATAATGTTTCTTTGAACATAATTTGGTAGAATTGTAGAATTTTTGAGCCTGAAGATTCCTTGGTGATCATCTGATCCAACCTTCTTATTTTCCAAATAAGCTAAGGCAGAGAGGTAATTGAGGGATGCATCCTCGGTATTTTATCATCTTCTATCTTTAAAAAAATTCTTAAAGTGCTATATACGTATATATTTACCAATCACATAACTACATGTCACTAATGGCAAGAGAGGGAAAAAAAACACAAAATTAAGAGGCAGAAGAATTGAATTCAAAGGCTACTTCTACCACTGATTAACTGCATGACCTTGGCAGGTTGAATGGTTTCTGGTTCATCTTATGTGGTTGTTTGTGTTTTGAAACTGGCTCTCTCCATCTCACCCAGGCTAGGATGAAGCACCTCTTATGGGTCCAGTCTCATTACTGATGGATCCAAGAATTTGACCTGCTTCCTTTCTCACCTAAATCAGTTCATTCTTCCTTGAGTAGACTGATGTCCCTTCTACGAATCCCTTAACCCCCGGGAAATCACCATATTAGGGCAGACTTAGTACTGCCCGATAGTCAACTCAGTTCACAGCAACTCAGGACTTCCAAGCTTACACCATTCACCAGGCTCAGCCTCCCCAATAGCAGGGAGTATGGACATGTGCCACCATGCTCAGAAAAAAGTAAAAAACGATGGCCAGGGTCTCTTCCAGCTCAGATATCCAGGCAACAGATATCTACTTATGTCTCAAGTAAACGTCTGCTATGTGTAGGCAACCCAAAATCTTGGGGGAAAGCCTCTTCAGAATCCTGGGGGATGGGGGAGATGGAAGAAACTACTTACTCCTGGTCAAGATAACAATGTGACCAAAAGTATATAGGGACTGAAAATTAAGGGACTGAGAGGATTCGCAAAAGATATGTAACACACGCACACACACACACACACACACACACACACACGGAGAAAGTCAATGATTATAATTTTAGGGCACAGGAAACGATTAAGATGTTGTCCAGAATTTATAACATCCAATCAAAACCAATGAACTGCATTAAATCGTGAGAAGACACCAAGGAAAGGTTTCTGCAATTGCAATGCCCACAGAGCATTCTCTTGCAAAGAAATGACTTCATTAAGTAATGATCTCTGTTCTTGAATATTTCAAAATACTCTGTGTTCTCAATAAGCTCCTAGCTGCAAATCGAATTTTTTGTCCAAAATAAGCAGCTACTTTTGCTTCACCCATCCCCACCTGTGATTTCTATTTCAAGCTTTATATTTTGAAGTACTATTTATTTGTCAAGCATAAATTCTTCCTTGAAGGTCTATGGTATATTTTTAATTTTTATTATTGTTTCATTTTGTTTGCAGCATATCTCTTAACCCAGCCCCTACAACTGGTACCACACAGGAGAAAACATTTAGCTATTCATGGGCCTAGAGTCCATTGATTTCCTCTTTCAAAGGGATGGTGAATCGTGACTGTTTAAGCAAGAGGTTTCCCAGCAATCAGTCCCTGCTCCATAGTGTAATATAAAAGAAACTTTTCAGTATAATCACACACACCACACAAGCCTGGAGCCAGACAGTTAATTCGCTTTTGAAGCTATCTGAGTGAGGAGGAAATGATTGTAGGAATGTGGGAAGTCCTATCTCAGCTTAATGCAAGAGAAAAAAATGTAAAGATGAGGTAAGGGTATAAAGGGACAGAGGACCTCAGCCCAGAGTCCAAGACTGGAAACAGCTTCAAAGAACAGTCAATCCAACTGCCTCATTTTGTAGATAACAAAACTGAGTTCACAGATGTTATGTGACCTGTACCAGACATGGGTTTTGAACCCAAGACCTATTGGAAGGGAAAAAGAAAAAATACCAAGATGAGGGAATTGTGTTTTGAAAATTGTATCTTTACTAATCATCACTGTAATTTACTAATTAATTATTTAATTCTGTCTTCCATTCTAAAAACTAAAAAAGAAAACACCAATTCCAGAGATGGCAATGAGGAACAGTATATAAATTGTAGATGTGGCACACATGAGGGCAGGTAGGTGGCCCCAGTAAATAGAATGAAAGACCTGAAGTCAGGAAGACTTCTCCTCTTAGGTTCAAATCTAGCCTCAGAGAGTTACTAGCTATATGACCCTGGGCAAGTCACTTAGCCCTGTTTGCCTCAGTTTCTTCATCTGTAAAAATGAGATAGAGATGTAATGGTAAACCACTCTAATTTCTTTCACAGGAGAAGTCCAAATGGGGTCAGACAGGACTGAAACAACTAGAGAACAAGAACAAACCAAGAGTGAATGGTGATGTAGCATTTTTTTAAAAAAATCATTATTTCTCATTTGGAAATTCTTGTTTCACTTTGGTAATAAAAGGGGTAAGGTGCTGTTTTTATCTCTTCTGATGAAGCCAGAACCAAGTCTAAGCAAACAAATCTGAAGTCACACACACCTATCTGTGTTCTCTTCTCTTCCTGTTCTGGGTTCGCCCCTCCCCGTGGCTCCTTCCTTCTCTGCTCTATCATATTAGTCTTTTTTTATAATGCCTACCACAAAAACTTGCTCTGAGGAAATATCTATAAGCTCATTCAAACTACAATCTAAACAACTGATGAACTCAGCGTGCTACTTCTCCAAAAGACATTTGTATATCAATAAGGGTAATGGGGTTTAATAAACTATATTATAGAATAGAATAGAATAGCTGTTCATTTTAAAGAAAATCTTAGAAAATTATTAGATTGTTAAATTGAATGCTTGACATACTCTCTTTTTATTTTTTGACTATTATTTTTTATTTTAATGTTTAATTTATGGAATAACATAAACATTTCCATAACAATAGAATTTTTAAAAAAAAGAGGATTGTACATGAGACTATAGATCTATTATGGACAACTTGCTAGTCCTATTAAATATATCATAAAGTTATCATATAAATTTCTTTTTTCCTGAAGGTATGTGGTAAATATTTGCAGAGTGAAGGAGGTTAGATTTTTTTTTCACCACCCACCAGCCCTTAAAATGCTGTACTAAGATGCAGTACTACATAGGAGTACAGAGGAATGTGCAGGAAAGATCTGGATCTGGGAAGACATGAGTTCAAATCCTATCAGTATTGCTGTGTTGTTACCCTGAGAAAGTCACTTAAGCTCCCTGAGCTTCAATTTCCTCCTCTGCAGAGGGGAGATAATATTTGCCCCATCTCTAGTAAAGTTTTACTATGAACAAATCATTTAAAGCAGAACTTTAAAAAATTAAATTTTATCTTATTTTCAAACTTAAAACCACCTCTTCAATCTACCATGGGGCAGGTGATCAAATGGTGGTCAGAAGAAGTGATACAAGATCACTGTTAAGGTCTCTCTCAAGAACTTTGGATTTGATTGTGCGTCATGGGAGACACTGGCACAGGAACACTCAGCGTGGCATGCCCACATCAGAGAAGGTTCTGCACTCTATGAGCAAAGCAGAATTCAGACAGCACAAAGTAATCACAGGATGAACAAATTTGGAGTAACCACCCCAACCATGGAGTAACCATGGACTATCTGTGCCCAACCTGTGGTAGAGCATTCCGAGCTCGTAGTGGTCTGATCAGCCACAGTCAGACACAATGAAACTTCACTTTATCATGGTGATGTCATTTTGGTCCTCTTCGAGGATGAAGGCCAGCAACCAACCAACCTCCCACCACTGAGAAAGCAAAAAGAAAGACAAAAAACAAAAAAAACAAAAAACTTGTGGCAAGCACGTATAGCCAACAAAAGCAAACCCCTACATTGGCCACATCCAAAAAATTAGAACAGGGCTTCTTAACCTGAGGGTCTGGACCATGTTTAAATTTTGAGAAAATTGGATTTCTTCATAATCTCATATTTTTGTCTTATTCATTTAAAAACATAACTCTGAGAAGGGATCCCTAGGCTTTACCAGCCTAGTTTCCAAAAAGGCCATGACACAAAAAATGGCTACAAAAATACTGTGTAAATAGAAATATTATTACCCAAAATCCAATGAATCATCTTATTCTAATATACCGGAATTCAGCATATAATCCAGGGAGTTTTGAATCGAATTAACTATAATGAGATAGATGATTTTAATACTGTGCTTTACAATTTACAGATCAAAATTATAAAGGTTATGTGTCCAATATAGTAGCTCAGTGGATAGAGTTATTAGCCCTGGAGGCAGGAGGATCTGAGTTCAAATGTGACTTCAGACACTTACTAGCTGTGTGACTCTGGGCAAGTCACTTCAACTTATTTACCTCAGTTTCTTCATCTGTAAAATGAGCCAGAGAAGGAAATGGCAAACCAATCCAGTATCTTTGTCAAGAAAACCCCAAATGGGGTCATGGACAGATGGATATGACTGAAACAACTCAACAACAAGAAAAAGGGGGAAGGGGGACACAATTGTGCGTGAACATCTAAAATACAACGTAAGTCCTAAACCCTTAGCTCATAGAGAAAGACACGTACAAACAGTGGCACAAAGGTACAGACGGAGGTACGGATTCCGACACAGAGAAGTACTGTATTGCGTTGTACTCCAAGCCCACTGACAGGACTAACAAAAAGTTGAAGGATATTTAAATAAAAGAAACCTGGGGTCCGTAGTTGTCCTCTCACCTGGCAGTAAGACTAATGGCAGCTCATTTTCAGGAATTTTCCTTAGGAACAGGATTTCTTTTGAAATGATAAATTTTCAGAGAAAACCTGCCAAGGTTTTGTATTATACAGTGAGCTCAGTCAGGAAGGCCCCAAGGCCAGTAGGGGAAAGAACCCGACAACCATCCTCCCAAATACAAGGCCCAGGAGATCAACAAAGAATATAAGGGCACAATCAGCATGAAGAAGTCATGGGAATGAGTTAAAGATCCAAAAGTGAGAGAGTAGGACTTTTTTGTGGAATTCCAAGACCCCCAGGCTTCCCTTCTTATCTGCATAAACTTCGGGTGGGCTGGTTTTTTCCAGTTTCAACATATATCTCTAGCCAAGACGGCAGCCTGTAGGAATTGCCTGCATTGTTAGAGAGAGCTCAGGATAATTCAGAAATATCTTGCCACAGGCATAACTAAATTAAAATGTTTCAAGTGCTAACGAGATTGTTCTTAAAAATTGAACAAAGAAGAGAGTAGCTTTAATTCTCCTACAAATAGCCCTTCAGTGCACAATACTGTGCTACCAAGAAGTCCTTTAACATATATATACTTTTAAAAAGCAGAAATAAATGTAGGGTGCTTAGCTTAGATAGTATCAGGATTTATTAAAATTTCCTAACTCATTGCAGCCTTAATAGAACTTTGCCCTCAAGGCATTGTTTTTTCATTTTAGGAATATCTTTTATTTATTGTATCTCTCATGTTTTGTTTATAATTCACTAAATGCATAACACACATGCAAACGATCTTTTCACTGAATAGGAAACTACTTCCATTCTGAATAGGAGTCTTATTTAAAAAAATAAGGCTCAATCCATAATTACAAGTATTTTTGAAATTCACCCAGGGTACACAAAATGCACAGTTGTATGCCCAACAATACCTAGCCCAGTAGTTTACATGTGGGAGGTGTTTAATTTAAAAAAAAAAAAGTAGGTTGATTTGATTTCAGAAAGGAGGTGAGCTCCCATTAGATTGGTGATCCCAAAAGGTAGCTCTCTCATCCTAGTACTGAGTGGTTAGTGTAACTCCACAAAAGCTTAGGTACTTCATTATGACATGGAGGCACCAATTAGATTTCCAAAGTCTATACTGGCGAAGTGTACATTCTTAAAGAGTGAATCAAATTGGAAAAGCTTGAGGACCTCCCAAGTTAACTTCTTTCTTTTTTTTTTTTTTTGAGCTCTTCTTTAATGTTTATTTATTTATTTATTTTTAGTTTTCAACATTCATTTCCACAAAATTTTGAGTTCCAGATTTTCTCCTCATCTCTCCCCCCCCCAGACCATAACACCTTGCACTCCCATTACCCTTTTCCTCAATATGCCCTCCCTTCTATCACACCCCACCCTTCCCTTATCCCCATCTTCTCTCTTGTAGGGGAAGATAAATTTCTATATTCCATTTCCTGTATTTCTTATTTTCCAGGTGTATGAAAAAACAATTCTCAACATTCATTTCTAATACTTTGAAATTCAACTTCTCTCCCTTCCTCTCTCCCCACCCATCCCCACTGAGAAGGCAAGAAATTCAGTATAGGTTATATATGTATAGCTTTGCAAAAGACTTCCATAATAGTCATGTTGTGTCAGACTAACTATATTTCCCTCCATCCTATCCTGCCTCCTTCTTATTTTATTCTCTCATTTGACCTTGTCCCTCCCCTAAAGTGTTTACTTCTAATTACTCCCTTCTCCCATTTGCCCTCCCTTCTATCATCTCTCTCACCCCACTTGTCCCCTTCTCCTCTACTTTTCTGTAGTGTAAGATAGATTTTCATACCAAATTGAAAGAGCATGTTATTCCCTCCTTAAGCCAAATGTGGAGATAGTAAGCTTCACTTTTTCCCTCCCACCTCCTCCCTTTCCTCCTCCATTGAAAAAGCTTTTTCTTGCCTCTTTTATGAGAGATAATTTGCCCCATTCCATTTCTCCCTTTCTCTTCCCAATATATTCTTCTCTCATCCCTTGATTTTATTTTTTAGATATCATCCCTTCTTATTCAACTCACCCTGTGCTCTGTGTGTGTGTGTGTGTGTGTGTGAGAGAGAGAGAGAGAGATTCCTCCAACTACCCAAATACTGAGAAAAGTCTCAAGAGTTACAAATATTATCTTTCCATGTAGGAATGTAAACAGTTCAACTTTAGAAAGTCCTTTATGATTTCTCTTTCTCATTTACCTTTTCATGTTTCTCTTGATTCTTGTGCTTGAAAGTCAACTTTTCTATTCACTTCTGGTATTTTCATCAAGAATGCTTGAATGACCATTTTTTCCCCTGAAGTATTATACTCAGTTTTGCTGGGTAGGTGATTTTTGGTTTTAATCCTAGTTCCTTTGACTTCGGGAGTATCATATTCCAAGCCCTTCAAACCTTTAATGTAGAAGCTGCCAGATCCTGCATTATCCTAATTGTATCTCCATAATACTCGGATTGTTCCTTTCTAACTGCTTGCAATATTTTCTCCTTGACCTGGGAACTCTGGAATTTGGCCACAATATTCCTAGGAGTTTCTCTTTTTGTGACTCTTTCACGAGGTAATTGGTGGATTCTTTCATTGTTTATTTTGCCCTCTGGTTCTAGAATATCAGGGCAGTTTTCCTTGATAATTTCATGAAAGATGATATCTAGGCACTTTTTTTGATCATAGCTCTCCTGGATCTGTTTTCCAGATCAGTTTCCAGATCAGTTGTTTTTCCAACAAGACATTTCACATTATCTTCTATTTTTTCATTCTTTTGGTTTTGTTTTGTAATTTCTTGGTTTCTCATAAAGTCATTAGCTTCCCTCTGTTCCATTCTAATTTTTAAAGAACTATTTTCTTCAGTGAGGTTTTGAACCTCCTTTCCCATTTGGTTAATTCTGCTTTTTACAGCCTTCTTCTCCTCATTGGCTTTTTGGACCTTTTTTTCCAATTGAGTTAGCCTATTTTTAAAACTATTATTTTCTTCAGCATTTTTTTGGTCTCTTTTAGCAAAATCTTGCTTGATTTTCTTTCATTACTCTCATTTCTCTTCCCAATTTTTCCTTCACCTCTCTTACTTGATTTTTAAAATCCTTTTTGAGCTTTTCCATGGCCTGAGACCATTGTGTATTTATTTTGGAGGCTTCTGATGGTAAGCATTGTTCTTCCTCATCCAAAAGGATGGAAAGAAATACCTGTTCACCAAGAAAGTAATCTTCTATAGTCTTATTTTTTTCTCTTTTTTGGGCATTTTTTTCAGCTAGTTACTTGACTTTTGAATCCTTTGTCAAGAGGAGGATATATTCTGGGGACCTGTATGTTCTCAGTTCCTCCAAAGTGGCACAATCAAGGGAGAGGAATTTCCTCCTCTCCTGGCCTGCACAGTGGTCTGGGAGCAACCAAAAACTTTTCTGCCCAGAATCTGCGAGTAGTAGAATTCCCTCTCCACAACCACCTCCCCAAGCTAATTTCAGAAAGGCTTATCATCATAAGGTTGGCCACTAGGTAATAGATGATCAAAAAAGTTCTAGCAATCTATGAATATATCAAAATGCAAAATGATGCTCAGTCCTTTTGCTTCTTCAGGCTTGTACGTGTGTGCGTGTTCATTCTTTGTTTTCAAAGAGAACCATGACATCAGAGAAGTGATGACATGACTTGCACTTGAGTTTGTTTTGAGTGATGGAGGGATGTGCAAGATCACCAGCCTCACTTTCTCTCCTCCCAAGCCATCTGGATTCAGTGACCAGATATTCATCAGGATGACTTGAGATAGCCCAGGATGCAATGGTAGACCTTGGCCTTTCAGGCTAAGGCCTTTTCAGGTACTCTCTTAAAGTGAAGTAATGCCTACTCAGTGAATAGACTTCTTTAAAAAGTAGTCAGGGCAATGGCCCTTTTAATAGAAAAGAAAAATAAATAGATAATGATGGTGGGATGGTAGAAAAGAGCACAGAGAAAATTCTAAACATTACACATCAAACCTAAACTTAACTATTATTATTCTTAACATGGCACACCTCCCTTCCCCCACCCCCACCCAGGAACCAACAAACTGAAGCCCTCCTGGAATAAATAAATCACCGACACACTTGTTACAGCCTGTTCTGGGACAGTAGTGTCCCTTTTGATTTCCCTGGTTCAGGGCTCTTGCCTTTTCCATCTTCATTGTCCCCTGGCATCATGAACTTGAAGGGAGGTCACCAGCATAGTCCCTGAGGAAACTTTTGTCAATTGGCCCTTGTACTTTTTAACAATTTTATCAATGACACAAAAGGTAGATAAGTCAAGTTGGTAGAACACATGAGAGAGAGAAAAAAAAACAGGTTGGATGACACAATTAATTTCTTAAAATATCTGGATAAGCCTGAACAAAGAGATGGGATGCAACTCTAATAAGACAGAGCAAAATAGGAATAAATGTAAAATCTTACATTTAAGTTTAAAAAGTTACACAAAAGCAACAGAGAAGAGACATGGATAAATAGTAGTTTATTTGAAAAAGATCTGGGACTTTTAGTGGAATATGAAGCTCAGCCAAGAGTAAAATACGGTGGCCCCTAAAGCTAGCAAAGTCTTAGGCAGAATAAAGAGTGATAAAATATCCAAAATGAAGGTGATGACAGGACCACTGTACTGTTCCCTGGTGAGACCACATCTGTAGTTTTAGCTTTAATTCTGGGCCCTACATTTAAAGAAAGACATTAGCAAATAGGAATGCATCAAGAGAATAGTAGTGAGGGGACTGAAGACAACACCACATGAGATTTAACGGAATAACGTAGGTATCTCTGTCTTGGAAAAGGAAAGACTTAAGGGAATATGCTATGATCTTTACATATTAAAGAACTGCCATGTGGAAAAGAGATTAGACTTATAAACTGACCCAAGGGGACACAACCGGAAGCAAAGAGGGTAAGTTGTTGCACTTCCCTATTGCTAGAAAGCACAAAATTATGCAAAAAAATGAAATTGAATGTACTGTCACAGTCCAGAAGAGAACGATTATCAATGAGATGTTCATTTCAGAATCAGCTGGCCATGTGAAGTCAAACCACTGACTGATTAGAGCAAAGGTCAACATCAATAGCAAATTAGAAGGTTAAAGATGAGATAAACACTGTTTGCAATTCTATGAGCTCCAAGCTAGTATAATTTGTTTAAACACCTGGCAAATCTGAAAAATGGAAGAGAGATATTGACTCTATTACCATTTCTTGGAGAAATTCAACCAGTGAAAAACAGTTAACGTAACAAAGAGGCTAGTAAGCAGGTCTCAGAATAAGGTTGACTTATCCAGATGTCCCTTGGAGGAAAACGCATTTGAAGATGGGCAAAATCCTTAGGCATTCAGAATTATGAGATAATTTCTAAAGAAAAATCACATTGAGGTCAAGTATTGGATTCCAGAATATTGTGCACAAAGGCAAAATGGGTTATTTAATTCCCCTCAAAAAAAAAAATAAACTTGGAGCTACTTGAGTCTCCCATTGTATAAATAATTAATGATGAAGAGTTGATGGTAGATTGCTCAGAAAAGTGTGAAGGCAGATACACTATGACTGTGTTGGGCCTCCTTCGTTGTTGTTTTTTTAAAAAAACCAAAACTTTTATTTATACATTAATGTTGAGGGCTGGACTAGAGCTTAAGAAAAAAAAGAAAAAGGAAAACAGTTTATGACAGAGTCCTGTACAGAAGACAGAAGAGGAAGAAGACAGATTATGAGGAAGGGAAAAAGATAGATGCACACACATATACATACATACAAGATGAAGGAAGGTGGCCTGGGCAGCCAGGGTCAGGGCTCCTGACTAGTCATCTGCTTCATATAGATTTCCAGCAGGTACTTTTTAAAGGCTGTGGGGTTTGTCCAAAGTTCAGCAGCATGTGTGTTCAATGGGCTGTCAATGTTGGGTTCTCCCAGCAGGCTCTGGATTGATAGCAGGATGGTCCTGACATTATAGAGAGCTGACCACTTGTCCTTGAGGATGTCCAAACAGTATTGCCTTGGGTGTCCACATTAGAATGGTAACAAGGTATGACAAATTTCACAGTGGAAGCATTGTATGGGTAGCCTCTGGGGAATTACAGGGAGAGCTTGTACCTTAGGTCTTCATACACTGTTCCAGCTGCCCCATGGATGGTCCCAACCCACTTGAAGAGATTGTCTGACTCTGGGAAGGCAGAAATTCCTTTGTCTCCAGACATCATTAGGGTCATCAATTCCTGCTGTAACCTCTTGCCCACAGACTTATGGGCTGTGCTCGTCCCAGGCTCAGCCCCTTTATGGCCAGCAGCTGGGTCACGATTCTGTGAGGTCATGGAAGACCAGAGATAAACAAAGAGAAAACTCCTGAGTGGCAACTGCCTTTGCTGTTGCTTTTTAAGGCATTGTCCACTGGAGCAGCAAGCCAAATTACCTTGAATAAGTACCATGGCATGGAAAACAGTACACATAATGTAAGTGCTATCTCATTTATGAGAAACAACATACACAGAATGGTGAGGACTTAGAGACAGCAGCAGTCAGAACATTTGCACATCTTGGGAAGCCTAAATTGTGTTCATCCCTCGTTGCCAAAGAAGACCATGCCATCAGAGAAATGATGACATGACTTGCACTTGACTTTGTTTTGAGTGAGGGAGGGCTGTACAGGTCACCAGCCTCTCTTCTCCTCCAGAGCCACCTGAATCCAGTGACCAGATATTCATCAGGATGACTGGAGATGGCCCAGGATGCACTGGGAGACCTTGGGCCCTTTAGACCAAGTTCTATGCAGATACTCACTTAGGGTGACCCAACGCCCATTCATTGAATAGGCCTATTTAAGAAGTAGCCAGGGCACGGGCCCTTTAATGAGGTCAGGAAAAAGAAAGACATCAAGCTGGGTGGGAAACAGCAATAGTTAGTACTGATAATCACTCTCAAGTTAGGAGGGTCCAGAGGAGCCCTGAGGCAGGGCCCCAGTGGAGCCCCAGTTTCAGAGTACAATAGGTTTAAGGTTTTGGGAGAGAGGAGGGGAAGGGAGGGGAGAGGACAGGAGAGGACAGGAGAGGAGCCAGTAAAATACAAGTCAACTGGGCATCTTTTGGCCATCCAAGTTTACCTTCCTTGGAGAGGAGAAGGAAGGGGAGGGGGAGGCAGACATGCATGCCTTTTGGATGTTCTACTACATTTTGTAACAGCTAAAGAGGACAGTGAAAGCTGTTTCCAAAGTATGCAACCACTGGGTTGTATGTTCCTTGTAATAGCTTGTAAAATGTTGAAACTTTTGTGTATAGTGTAACTCAGCTTCAGACTGGATGTGGAGACTGAAGTAAAAGAAAGATTAAAAGATAACCTCCCAGTCAGGAGTATGAGTCATCAGCAGAAATGAGGTACCAATCAGTAGAATCAGGAGAGTTTGTGGGGGTGGGGGATGGAGGACAGCATTGTGAAGAAGTAAGATTTGAGTTCAGCTTCTTACTTGTTCCCTTCAGGGGGCCTCAGGTAACTAAGATACCTGTGGAACAAACAGATGGAGACTAGACCAAAGCCTAGGAGAGAGATTAGGAAGAAAATAAACAGTAAAAGATAGAAAGTTTTCTTAATCAACATGACAAATAAGACTCTTAAAATTTTTCATACCACTTTCTTTGCTGTCATGGCTATGATACATCAGATTTATTTTTTATTGTATTTTATTTATATTTTTTTGTCTTTTCAGTAAATCATTTTCCACTGCCATCTTCTCAAAACTGAATCCTTCAATTTCCAGTTCTTTGTTACCATAGAGATGCTATAAACATCCCACTTACATTCAAAGTTATAATGACTATTTGTGAATTTCCCTTCATCTTATTTTTGTTCACTGTTTTCTTTCTCAGCATCTTTTACCCTGTTTCTGTTATCTTATTTTCTCCCCCCACTCACTACCCCCATTTCATCCATCCCTCCAAGAGTCCTCCTCTCCCCTCCTAATCTCAATCTACACATCTCTCCGAAAGCTCCTCCCATTCTCTCCTCCCACCCTCCTGAAACTCAATCTACATACTTTTTTAAAAGTTCTTCCCCAACCCTATCCCCCATTTTTCTCACCTCTCTACACCCTTTCAGATGTGCACATTGTTTCCTCGTCAACTTCGATGAGAGTAAGGTGCCAACATTATCAGCCCTGCACCCTCACCTGCTCCCTCTGCATTAGTTCCTCATCAATTGAGGAATGACTGAACATGCTGTGACGTATGATTGTGATGGAATAGTACAGTGGTATAAGTAATGATGATCTTAGAAAGACACAGAGAGACTTGCAGGAAATGATGAAGTAAGCAAAACTAAGAGAATATTGTATACAGTAAAAGCAATATTGTTTTAAGAATGACTTTGAATGACTAAGTCATTTTGACTATTTTAAATACACAAATGAAAGGTGAAGAAAGACACTATCTGCATCCAAAGAAAGAACTGATAAATAGTATGAATAGAATGATTTTAGAGGGGTGTGTGTGGGGTGGGGTGCAGTTAGGGGAGGGAGTGTAATGGTAGCCATCTCTAGAGTGTGGGGGAGGAGGAAAAAAAAAAAGGAAAAAAATACATGGCAACTTTGTTGCATATTTGGAAGGAGTGACAAGTTGCGCGCGGTATATTTACAGTTTCATGTGCAATCATCTTTTTTTTATTATTGTACTGTTATGGAAGGACTTGTTTTGTTCCATGAATTGAAAATAAAATGAATTTTTAAAAATCTAATTGCCCCCCAAAGAAAACAAAACTGAACCCTTGTTCTAATGATGACAAATCTTCAAGTAAAAATTCCCAGTACAGAAACTTTATCTTGCGGTATACATATTCTTCTTACCTAGAAGAGACCCCCCCCCCCACTTCTCTTCCAAAAGAGAAGAGACTTGTTTCATTATTTCTTCTTCAAGACATTAATTGACTTTCCCATTACTCAGAGTTTTAACTTCTTCTTGGTGATCTTTTCCTTTATATAATTATAGTCATTGTGTATATTCTCTTGACTCTACTAATTTTATCTTCTATTAATTCTTTAAAATTTTCCCATGTTTCCCTTAAATTTTCATCTTCATTTCTTAATACATAAAATACCTCATTCCATTCAGACAACATGGCAATCTTTTTAAAAATAACATTTTATTTTTCCCAATTACATGTTAAAATAATTTCTAACATTTTGGGGGGGGTTATATTTTGAGTTTCAAATTCTGCCCCTCCTTTCTTCCATTCCCCTCTTTCTGAGACAGTATGCAATCCGATATAGGTTATACATGTGTAATCATGTAAAACATTTCCATATTAGTCATTTTGTAAAATTATGGCATATTTTGTATAAATATGCCACATAAACTTATCTCCCACACACTCAAACAAAATAAAATGAAAGAAATTGAAAAATAGTATGCTGAATTCAGTCTGTATTTGGACAATATCAGTTTTTCTCTGGAGGCAGATATCACGTCTCATCACGAGTCCTTTGAATTGTCTTGTATTATTGTATTGCTGAGAATACATTCATATAGCATTACATTCTGAGGTACTATTCACCAATGGCAGAGCACTGATTTCATTTTAATTCTTTGCCACCACAAAGTTTATTTGATTATTTTGCTGTGTATTAGACATTTATTTCTAACTTTGATTTCCTTTGGGAATATGCACAGTACTTGTGTAGCTGAGTCAAGGGGAGAGGATCTGATTTCAGGAGGGCTTAGAGAAATATAATTTTAGTATCACAAACTATATTTTCCCATTGTTATTAAGGTTCCCTTTTAATTAGAGTCTATTTTGTCAGGGTGTTGGCCTAACTTGCATGATTATACTTACGATGCATTATTGTATTTTGAATACAGTGGGTTTGAAAGTGGGTTTCCCTCAATGGAAATCTTTAAAAGAAGTCTTAATTATCACTTCTTTAGAATGCTGTATAGGAAATTCTTGGTCAGGTAGTTGGACAAGATGATTTCTGAGCCCCTTTCCAACAATAACATCCAACAATGTTCAAAATAAATGAGTGTATAGATATACACTCATTATCCAGTGTACTGACACGTAGTGATTGTATTTTCTTTTGTATTCCTCTCTTACTAGACAGTGCGTAGGAACTGGAACATATAACAATTATGAAAGATAACATTGTTTTATAGCACCTTGGAAGGCACTAACTTTATCTTAGCAACCAGTCATCTTCACCCCACTTTTGCCAAGAGCTCCCTGAATGACTTTGAACAAATGAGCCAAAACCACTTAGCTGCCTCAATTTCTAGATCAGTGAAAGCAGACAAGCCTAACAAGTCCAGTAATCAACCAACAGTATTCCAGCTTTAATATTTCCTCAGCCTCCAAACACACTATTACCAGTAGGGCTTCACTCTTGACAAGCAATCGCTTCACTCACCCATGCAATTGGGTCAAAGTAGCTTCTGTTTCAATCCCTAATTAGATTAACCCTCTCCTTCCCGGCTGATTGTTCATAAATGAAAAGCCAGAAATCTGAACACTTGAGTGAGAATAGAGCAGAGTTACTTGGAACAGATTAACTAAGCCATGGGGTTTCGGTGGTTAACATCTTAAAGGGTCCCCAGAGAAGCCATTGATAATAGCAACTTTGACTGAATGGAGTCCTGTAGTCAACTCATGCTGTTTAAGTTTCCTTTAATTAGCTAGCTCATTCACCATTTTAGTGTAGTCCAGGGAGGCAGCATCTGCCTGTGGAATTACCTTGACCAGACTTCCTCATCAGATGACGTTTCTTCTAATTAGGTTTCTTGGCTGCTGGGTATTATTACACTCTAAAATGCACATAGACCCTCACCCTCCCTCATTCTCATGTGCTCTTGTACTCTTCTTGATGCAAGATATAAGCCAGATGTTATATTAATAAAAGAACTGATTTTCCTCAAGGATTCATTCATCAACACAGAATCAGGGCCTCTTGCCTTACTATGAATTTCTTAAATACTTTCTCTTTAATTACGTATAACATTCAAGAAGATGTATTTGGAAGCAATATTATTGGAAGGAAAAAATTAAACTGATTTACTCTGAACTCCATAAAAGCTACCAGTGGGGACTAAGAATTTCCACAATGAAGTCTTTACATTTAAAAAGGGAAAAGAGGACTTTTTCATATGTACTCTGAGACATGTTGTATTTTACTATTATTGAAAAATAGACTTCAAAGAGAACAGAGAAGCCTATTATCATACCAGTTTGTCTTCACATATCATAAGCTTGTGAACTTGTTTTCATTCTGAAGCCATGCACAAAGATCTGTACATACATTAGTATATGACAGTTTCATTTCCAGAAAAAAGATGTCTTTTTGAAGCTCAGAACCAATTTTCTCCACTTATTTTACAAATAAATTATTTTTTTTCCTTTGAAACCAGGCATACATTATGCTCCTCAACTTATCTATTTGAAAAATAAGATTTTTTTTGGTTCAGACCTATGATTTCAGAAGTCTAGGGCACTCTTGGTGTGGAAATTCTCTCCACTGAGACAGGTCAATAACTCATCTATAATTTATAATTGTAGAGTATTGCATGGGGCACTGGGAAATTAAGTAGCTTATTTATGACACAGGTATTATTTAATTGGTTTTGAACTCAGATCTTCCTGACTTTAATGGTCACCCTCTATCCACTAGGCCATGCTAGCTCAATGAAAATACTAAAATTTATGGAATTGCCAGGCAAATATAGAGGGATAGCAAACAATATTTGTACTCCTAAGAACATAGCTAGAACATAAATATATCACATAAATTTATCTCCCGCAAATTTGAGTGAGGATCTTTTTTGTTTCTACACTAAACAAACATACAATCTTAAAAACTACTAAAATATCCAAGCAATCCTTGATGGACATGGTGGCTAGAAAGTTGAATTTGGAGTCAGTGAAACCTGAGTTTTAATTCTTTCTCACATCCTTACCGGTCATGGGCTCCTAGACAAGTCACATAACTCTATCAGCCTCAGTTTTCCTTTCTGTAAAATGAAGATAATCACAGCACCTGCTTCACTGGGTTGTTGTAAAAATCAAATAAGATAATATATTTTGACATGTTTTGCAAACCTGAAGATGTTACATCAGCATAAGCTATTATGAGTATAATTTTAGAAATATTTTCAAAGATACTGAGTTGCAAGATTCTTCCCTAGAACTGTAACCACCTTGGAGCACTGAAGACTATTGTCTCATTTAGGGCTATTTAGCTCCCAGCTGGAAGTAATTGTGAGCCCTGCTATCTACCCAGTCACTTCACTTAGATGTGTGTGAAAACTTTTTCTAAAGTCACATTAATGTGCAATTCCCACTTAGGACTCTCTTCTGAACTTCATTTTTTCTATCGGTCTTTTACTTTAAAATAATTGCCAAATCAAAGTAAGTCACCTGGAATCTATTAAAGATATCCACAGCTGATCCTTGAATAGCAGAAATGAAGTCCTCTCCTCATGGTACATATAACCTAATAATATAATAATGATATCAATAATAACATAATAACTTAGTTATTAATATACACAAACAATCTTATCTGCCTTCCTTTGGATGACAAAACATGAAAATAGTCAGTAGGACTAGTTCCCTATGTGTTTCAAAAGGAAGGAGTTAACAATAGTTAACCTATGCACTAGAAGTCAAAACGCTCACATGATGCCCAATCGTGGCAGACACACAGAACAAGCCCGCTCTTCCTTTCCCTTCTACTCAAGTTCTACCCAATTTTCCAGACTAAACTACACCATTATGTAATTTCCAATCCAAAGAGAGGCAATGTGGAATGATGGATAAGGAGCCAATTTTGGATAAAGGAAGACCTGCATTTTACACCTACTGCTTGGTTGGTTGCTGTCCTCCATGCTCCGAGAGGACCAAAATGAATGACATCACTATGTCCAGGTCAAGGTACAGTGTGTCCAACTGTGGCTGATCCGACCAATTTGGACATCTCACATTTCTTTGAGCTACTGTACTTCTGCTTTGCTCTTAGAGCACAGTGCCTTCTTTGATCTGGGCTCACCATGAGGAGGTGTCCTGGGCCAGTGTCTCCTGTGTCTCACAGTTGATTCCAGAGTTTTTCAGAAAGACCTTGAGAGTGTCCTTGTGTCATTTCTTCTGACTTCCATGTGAGCACT
This sequence comes from Notamacropus eugenii, assembly GCF_028372415.1. Classification (NCBI taxonomy): domain Eukaryota; kingdom Metazoa; phylum Chordata; class Mammalia; order Diprotodontia; family Macropodidae; genus Notamacropus; species Notamacropus eugenii. Next base: position 328,207,133 of record NC_092877.1, read on the forward strand.
TGCTCTTGTTTGCTGTTGTTAAGTCGTGTTAGTCGTGTCCAAATCTTTATGACCCCACTTTGAATTTTCTTGGAAAGATACTGGAGTGACTTGCCACTCCTTCCACCAGCTCATTTTACAGTTGAGGAAACCGAGGCTAACAGTATTAAATGACTTGCCCAGGGTTACACAGCTAGTACGTGTCTGAGGTCAGATTTGAACTCAAGAGGATGAGTCTTCCTAACTTCAGGCCCAGCACTCTATCCACTGTGCCACCTAACTGTCCTTTTGATGCCTAAGCTCTCAAACTATTTTCAGCACAGTCTAATGCATGAAATGTTTCCCAAAGTGAGTGGAATAAAAATATAAATTAAGACACAAAAGGAATTTCAATCAAGTAACTGGACTTCAAAGCCACATTGCCCTGCTAGGATGAGCCCTTTCTCATTCTCTCATTCTCTCTCTCTCTCTCTCTCTCTCTCTCTCTCTCTCTCTCTCTCTCTCTCTCTCTCTCTCTCTCTCTTCTCATCCAATCACTCATTCACTTATACAGTCAAAATACAAAGTCTAGTTTAAGGAACATAAGTAAAAAAAAAAACCTGAATTATTTGTGCTATTATAAGCTGTCTAGAATCAGCCTGCAAGTGGGAAAAAAGCCCATGTCCTCCTTCAGGCTGTTGATAGAGACAGCATGGTATAGTGAATAGAGAGGACATGAACATCTCCAGGCCTCAGTTTCTTCATTTATAAGATGGAGATAATACTTCTAAAACCTGTCTCCCAAGATAATGATGAGATTATGTGTATACAATGCTTTTGAATTGTAGAGGGTATTGGCGGAATTGGTTTTGCAATAGTAGGTACCTTTCCACTTGATTGCATCCACCCTTCTAATTATGATAACCAAGGTACGCTGGAGGAATGGGAAAAGGCTTCATGGAAAAGGAGAGACTAAAGGTGGATTTTGAAAGATGGGGAGATTGTAAATACTTAAATAATAGGAGGAACATTTGATACAAGAGCCAAGAAGGAACTTGCATAGCCCTTTTCAGGAGAGGAGGAAGAGACCAACCTTAATAATGAATTACATGGTGAGAGGTGGGGTTAGTTGTAGTATTTTCATGTTCTCATTTATTCACATTGAAAGGGAATAGAGATGAATGAAATCTACAGGTGATTCATAACCCTTGCATAATTAATCATTTTATACGGTCCCCTCAAGTAATCACTTGCCAGGACTTCTAAAAAGTAATACAATAGATTGGCTTAAGGAGTATCTGTTTCTTCAGTCCTACAGAAGTGCTAAGAACTACCCAAAGAATTTGCAGTCAGGGGAGAAACAAAGGATTTTGAATGAAGTATATTGGAAAGACCATTTGCTCTGAAGCCAGAGTATCAGGGTTCATATCCTGGCTCCATCATTCACACCCTGTATGATAATGGGCAAAATACTTATCCACTCAGAGTCTCAGTTCCTTTGAAAGTATAAATGAGGGGTTAGATGAGATGACCAGCTCTAAAGCTATGACCCTATGAACCCACAGATACGGAGACAAACTCCCATAGTGGTTAGAGTGTCAGACCAGGATTCAGGAATGGATTCAAATTCCATCTCTGATAGCTACCAGCTGTGTGATCATAAGTTTGCCATTCAAAGGAGATGCACTTCAAGTAACCCCCTAAAAGGAGGGTCTGACTTGAGGAGAGGAAGTTTCCATACTTGATTCTCTTCCTAATTGTTTCTCCACCCAGTAGTACACAAGAGCCAGGTCCTACATAATGAAAGACTTGAAGATAATCAATAAATATCCATTCAATCCTTAAAAATTCATTCATAAATGAATGAATGAATGAATGGTCTAAAACAATGGAAAGGGTCAGTTTATCCCTAAACCTCAATAGTCTTGTTGTCAATTGAACTTCTTCAAATTAATCAGGAATAGCAATTAGTCCAATGATGCCTCTCTTATCAGAGGACTTTATGTTTTGTCACCAACCTTTTTTGACATGGAAAACCTTATTTCTATGCATATGGCTTCCAAGCTGAGTTGATTCACCTTGTGCTGCTGTGAGCTGGGCTTTGATATGGTAATCATTTTCTAAAAATTATCAACAACATCAAAAAGAAGCCAATATTAGAGTCTAGGCTAAAACTTAATGAAGGATTTGGGATATCATTTATCAGTTGCTCAAACATCCATCTCCTTATGCACATGCTTGCCAATGAATGACAACAAAGAGAAGGCAAGCTGACCTTTGTCTATACATAAGGTAGTTTAAATGTGTTTGCAGGGCATCCAGAGAGAAGTAGAGGGCTTGTATTATAGACTTGTTTATGGTCTCCCAGACTGCTCTGGGAGCTTGAAATTTATCAAGTAATTACACAGTAGAAGTAGAAAGTAGAGGGATGTTTTACGACCTGTTGGCTCAAGTCAATTCCAACTTCTCCAAAACTGTTCACATCAACTTCTGCTAATTGTGGCATATATTTCCATGGCAGGAGGGGAGCTCATCAGTCACTGAAATTGTTTTTTTAAGCCTATCTAAAGATAGAGAAGTCTGCCTTGACTCTTAATAAATATTCCTTCCCTCAGGAGTGTGACTAAAAGGCACGAGAGTGATAGCTTTTCTTGCCCCCTCTAAAGAGTGAAGCTTCCTATTATTTCAACCCAGCTGAATATTTTGGCAGTCACATAAACCATATCCTGCTGTTCAAGGGGTATAACTTTTTCTTGTACTTCAGCCCTAGAATTATTGAGATTGAGATTTCCTTTTATATTTTACATAGAACTTTACAATAAACTCAGCAAGTAGGCTGAGAAGCATCGCCAACTTCATTCTATAGGTGATGAAGAGGATCGGAAAGATGAAATTAGGTGCCCAATGTCACAGAGTTGCTGGGTGCACCAGGCTCAGAACCCAGGTATTATCCACACTCTATTTGTTATCAGTGTCCAGTCAGCCTCAACTAAATGGTTCCATAGACAAAGTTTATTTCTGGTGTGTCCACTGTCTTGACACTAAATGCCCTTTTGATGAACTACCACAATGACCTCATGCTATGTCCCTCACTGACCAGGATTCCCCACTGCAGCATCCACCAGGCTCTGGTTCTTTCCTTCATCTTTTTAAAGCTTACTTGACCTATGTCACCTTCCCTCAAGACCTTACAAGGTGGTCCAATACCTAAGCCAAAAGTGATCTCTTCATGTAGTGCTCATAATGAGAGCCACAGTGCTAAGAACTGAAAGGGTACATTGGCTAATGTGCTGGACTTAGAGTCAGGAAGACTTGAATTCAAATCCTGTGAGACAAAATTCTGCCCACAGACTTATCTATGTGAGCCTAAGTGAGTCACAATCTCAGTTTCCTCATTTACAGTATGGAACTACTTCAATAGGTTGTTTATCACAAGGATCTAATGGGATAACATATGTAAAGTGGTTAGTAAACTTTAAAATATTATGTATACACACACACACACACACACACACACACACACACACATAAAATCTACTAATTTTAATTGGTTATGCTTTAACAAAAGCCTCTCCAGAAACAAACTATCTTAAACCAAAAGAATGGCCAAGACATAGTGCCATGCAGTTGGGGGAATATTTTCATATTCTTCATATTTTCAGACAAAATCATAAGATTCAGAACCAGAATGGACCTTAGAAATCATGTTGCCTAGCGCTTCCATATTACAAATGAGGAAAATGAGATGCAGAGATAGAGTATCACTTGTCCTCAGCCATACAAAGTAGCAGAGTTAGGATGTGGACTTCTCACCGTATAGCTGGTGGGCTCATTTTCATCATCCAACCCTGTCATTTTACAGATGAGGATACTGGAACACAAAGAGATGAGGTAATTTATACGAAGTCATACAAATAATGGATGTAGGATTTGAACACCTCACCATGTAACTATCTGACTAGTTTTCATATGCATGCAGCCAATGGCAATATATTTTACATTTTGGTAATTTTTCTCCTCAGCAAATAGGGATATCGGTTTTCTTATTTTGTCTCCATTTTCTCTTCCCATTACCTTATCAGGAGTAGGGAACCTGCAACCTCAAGGCCACATGTGGCCTTTTAGGGCCTAGGTAAAGCAGCCTTTTGACTGAGTCAAAGTTTTACAGAACAATTCCTTTCATTAAGGGGATTTAGTCTGAGGTTTGGATTCAAAGGACCACACCTGAGGACCTAGATGGTCGTTTGTGGCCTTGACGCCATAGGTTCCCCACCCCTGCTAACACTCTTACCTATTTTGATGGCACCTAGACTTTCTCTATTTCTTCCCATCTTATGTTCTGAGAATTTGTAACTTCTGTTGTATGAAAGAGTCTGAAGGGAGTTCTGCTCTGTCCTCAAAAGCACATAGCTAATTGTTCATTTTCCCTCAGATCATTTGGGGATGTCAACATTTCCCCTTGATATTGATGGTAAAGAATAGATGAGAATAGAAATTGTGCCCTAATTGTGTTCGTGTATATATGTGTGTATGCATGTATGTGCGTGTTCAAGTACCAAGAACCAAGTAGTTATGGGAAACAAAAGTATGAGAATAGGAAAAGAAGAGATATGAATCATCCACATTCTGTAATGGGTCTCAGGTCATTAAATTCACCTCCTTATTTTACAAACTGAGGTCCCCAGAAGTAAAGTGACTTGCCCAAGGTCACTTAGATCATAAATGTCCAAGGTAGGATTCAAACCCCGGTCTTCCTAATTGCAAGTCTAGTTCTCTGTCCACTAAATCACATTGCCTCTCACAGTCTCACAGAATTGGGAAGGGCAACAGAGGCACCTAAACAAGAATTCCCTCTATGTTATACCAAATATACTCCATTCAGTGCTTGAAACGCATGAAGACTTCGATGAGGGAGAACCCACTATCTTCCAAGTTAATCCATTCCACTTCTGAATAGAATTGATATTAGGAAGTTATTTTTATCATTTTTATATTGCATTTATTTATATATTCATATTACATTTATGAATATAATTATATTATTGTATGATGTAACACTATAATTATATTATATCAATTTATTATCATTATTATTATTTTCCTCTTACATTTAAGCATATCCCTTTGCATTTTTTACTCATTATTTCTAGTTCTGCATTCTAGGACCAAGTAGGAAAAGTTTAATCCCAGTTCCATATTAAATGCTCTTCAGAAGTTCAAATATGGTAATCCTTCCTAAATTTTCACCTCTCCTGGCAAACTTAAACCAATTCTTTCAAAAAATCACATTCTAGCCTGAACACAAGCCTTTCAGCATCCTAGTGACCCTCCTCTGGACATCTGCCAGCTTTGCACAGGTATGGTGCCCAGAATGAAGTATAACATGCTAGCTGTGCTCTAATCAGGACAGAGGACAGCAACACAGTCATCTCTGAGCCCTGGACCCTACTCTTAGATTTTTGCATTCTCTTTTTTTACAACTGTAAAATGAGGATAATTACAATGCTTACCTCCCAGGGTTGTTTTGAGGATCAAATGAGCCAATGTTTGTAAGGGAATTGGCATATTGCCTGGAACATAGTAGGTGCTTAAGAAAAGTATGTTTTCTCCCTTAGCACACCATTGCCTCAAATGGAGTTTGCAGCCACTAAACTCTAGGATCTTTTCATATTCACTATTGTCTAGCCAAGTTTCTCCCAGAGTTGATTAGGAAGATGGTTTCTTAAACCCTGATTTGAGAAGGCATTTATCCCTAATGAATTTTATTTTATTCAGCTGATGCCAGTACTCTATAATAAAGTTCTTTTTGAATCCCAGCTCAATAATAATAGCATTTATAGAGAACTATAATGTTTGCAAAGCATTGTATAAATATTACCTCATTAAGTGTATTAGCTATCTGTCCAAGATTTGTGCTGTCTGAAAATTGTTTGAATGTACCATCTTTGCCTTTATTGAAGTGAATCATTTCCAAGGCAGTCCACTATCACCTACTTCAAAACTGACATAAAACTACCAATGTCCACTCCTTGGGTCTGACCATTTAACCAGCTCTGAATCCACCTAATTTTATTACCATATATCCCAGGCTGTTTATCATCTTTTCCTGAGTTCCTTCTCTATTTCCCCTTTCGGTGATGAATATTATGATGAATAATTCTTTTGTTTTTGCCTCTACTGATCTTCGCCCAAATGCTTCCTGTCATGTTTACCCTGATCTGGTTCCTTGTTTGTCTCACACAAATATATTTCTTTAATATACAGTGCTATTCCATCTTGTACCCTTATACTTATCCTCTTTCTTTTGCAAAAGGTACATTCTTCAAGGGCTATATTCTAGTCATAGGTTTCTTCCCACCAAGTCTCAGTGATGCCTCTAAGGTCAAATTGACCTCTATACATCAGAATCTCTAGTTCTTGATTATTTCTCATACTCTGTGTATTTATATTTAAGTATCTAAGGGCATGGGTTTTATTACTCAACTCTTTCTTGTGTTTTGACTTCTAAGAAGGTTTATATAGCACTAGGCTAGTCTTTCCTCTACATTATAATTACTCTTTATGATATCCAGATTAATAGATTTATATAGACAATTTCTTCCTCTCCCTTTTTTTTCCAACTAAAATCACTGTTGGTAGGATTTGTAGGACTTTAACCATGATTCTTATCAATTCATATTATGTAAGCTCCATCCCAGGCCATGATCCTGTCATTCTTATATTTTAAGATATGGTCTAAAAATCTGAATCTCATTCCTAGATCCCTTCTTATTAACCAGCAATTCACTTTGCACGGCTGATGTTTTTGCCTACAAATGGTGGCTATGACTAAAAACAAAAGACTTCTTGTGTGCTAAGTTCTGCAGTTTTTGTGAAGTCTCTGCGATCTTTGAGCAAATGTGAATCACCAGAAATGGTTCCCAGGAATCCAGTTTGACAAGGCTTGGCATATTCTTTAACACATCTCACAACATAACCCCAAGGAAGACAATAGACTTCTTTCTCTTAGTTATCAGGTTGACAAGCAGCTGCCTAAGTATCCAATATCTCAGGAGGCAGTGACCAACAATCACTGTTACTACTTGTCTCTTCATTTTCTGGCGCTTTCTAGATGACCTATCACTTGACTGCAACTACAAATCCATACCATCATTCCTCTGAGGATAAATAGCTGCTTCCCCTTCAGAGTATCCAGCTCTGAAGGGCTTAGGTATAGACCCTTGTCTTCCTTTTACTCCAAATACTCCATAGTTCACATTGCTGTTCTCCTCTCTGTGACATCCTTCTACCCTCCTACCTCATGACAAAAGCTCAAGAATCAGATCCTCTTTCTGATGCTTACTGACATGGAGATAGTCATTGAACCTCAGTTTCCCCTGTAAAATCAGGAGGTTGGACTACATTGTCTCTGAGTTTCCTTTCAGCTCCAATTCTGTGGGTATGTGCATCTGGAGAAAGAGCTCCCTTTGTACCTTCAAATGCCTCTTCTCTGTTTTCACTTTAAAATCATTCTTGTGTTAAAAAAAACACTTCATTCTCCTTGAAATGCTGAAAAAAGGATAAACATTCCCTGAATCCCTTTGTCTTCTCTTCTTTGAGGAACACCAGCTGGCTCGTTGAGTGCAGTCGCTTGGCAGTGGCATAAATATAAACACTGAATGCTCTGCTCAAGCCCCCGAAAATTCTTCCTGCTAGCCATACTTCCTTTGAGAGAGATTGTCAGTCCTTGGGTTATTGTTAGGAATTCCCTTAGAATATAGTTATGGAAAACTACTTAGGTGGGTCTTCAATCCTGGGTTCATACTTTCCTTCTCACTTTGTTAATATCTTCTTATCAACTTGAATATATATACACGTGTGTGTGTGTGTGTGTGTGTGTGTGTGTGTATACACACACACACATATGTATACACATATATATGAGATCAGAAACAGAAAGTGTATAGCAAGATCCCAAGGCTCAGGAAGAGTGATTGTGCATACAGCTTGGAAACTAGGAGCACCAGAATATTAGAAGCACAATCAGTGTTATAGAGAGTTTGGAAGCTGACAAACTCTAAACTCTGAGCTGATCCCTGAAGTCAGTGATGTCAAACTCGAATAGAAGATAGGGTTGCCACACTGAGAAGAATCCATGCCTGCCCCATATTGACTTAGAAAATGACATATTAACATTATCTGTGTTCTATTGCATTTTCATTTATTTTGTTAAATAGTTACCAATAACATTTTAATTTTGTTCTGGTCTGCACTGGGTAATGTTACCCCAAGTGTTCTACAGTTTTGACTAAATGAGAGGGACTGCATATGGAAATCTGGGTCCTACTATGTTTCTATACATTTTCTATAAATTTCTACAAATCAATAACATTTGGGGGGGAACAATAATGAGAATGCCCCAATCAAATTATATGTATTTAAGTGGCAAATTACTGAGCCTTGACTAATCTCTTGAGTAATCTATATAGGAAAAGATGTTGCCTAAGTTGTGAGGTGGGGGGAGAGAAGCAGATCTAAAGCTTAAGATGTGAGTCAGATAAATTTTGTAAAAGTATGAATTTCCGTATGTACAAATGGGTCAATCAGTCAATCAAGAAGCATTTATTAAGTGTTTACTGTGTGTCAGGCACTGAGATAAGTACTGGTGATATCAAGGAAGGAAAAAACAAGGTCCCTCCCTCAAGGAGCTAATGTTCCTTTTTTTAAAAGTTTATTCATTTTTAGTTTTTAACATTCACTTCCACAAGTTTTAAATTTTCTCTCTCTCTCCCCAAGATGGCACACAATCTGATGTAGACTCTACATGGGCATTCTTATTAAGTATATTTTCACATTAGTCATGTTGTATGGAAGAATTAGAATGAATGGGAGAAACCATGAGAAAGAAAAAAAGCAAAACAAAAAGAAAATAGTCTGCTTCACTCTGCATTAAGACTCCATCATTCTTTCTCTAGATGTGGATGGCGTTTTCTATCATGAGTCCTTTGCAACTGTTTTAGGAACTTGTATTGCTGAGAAGGGCTAAGTCTATCCAAGTCAGTCATCTCACACCGTAGCTGTTACTGTGTACAAAGTTCAAGGAGTTAACATTCTAATGGGATAGATGGCATGCAAACCATTATGTACATAGAAAATATATTCAGTATAACTATTATCTGAGGTTGGGGGAGTTGGAGGGTAGTAAAAGTCTTCCTTCAGACTAAGTCTTGAAGAGTGTCAGAGAAACCATGAGGCAGAGATAAGGATGGAGAATGTTCCAGACAATACAGATAATCAGCGAAAAGGCTATAATATCATTTAGTTAGAACCACAAAAAGACCATTGTCACTGGATTAAAGACTATGTAGAAGGTGGCAAGTTTATGAAAACTGGAATGGTAGGAAGAGGGTCAGTTATATTGGTTTGAAATTCTAAATAGCATTTTATGTTTGATCCTGGAGGTAATAAGGGGTTACTGAGAAGGGAGGTGGCATGATCAGACCTATATTTTCAGCTGGGTGGAGAATAGATTGAAGTGGAGAGAGACTTAGGGCAGGGAGATCAGTCTGAGGGATACTGCAATAATCCAGGGATAAAATGATGAGCACCTAGACCAGAGTGGCACTTGTAGGAGTGGAGAGATGCTTTGACAGTCTACAGAAACAAAAGTAGATGAGAAATTAAACATTAGTCTATTCAGTGGTTGGGCATATAGAGCAATTTTGTGAGATAGGCAGTAATGGCATTTTTATTTCCATTCACAAGATGAAAAAATTGAATTGCACTAGAGTTCAATGACATTCCCAGATTATACAATTAGTGGTCACTCCCACTCTATTCAGTAGACAAGAAAGTCAAATGTCCACAGCATGCCAGTCAGCAAACCAGGCCCCAGTTTGCTCAGCACTGTCATGCAGAATTCATACATTCAAGAGTATATCCTCAGTCTGCGTTTTCCCTCTGGCTGCAAATTCTTTGATCATTTCACTTTTCATTAGTACTTCTTGTCTGGAGGAGAGGGAGTAATAGGATTTACTCCTCAAGTCTTCTACCTTGAGCTGCTTTTTGGAAGTTCTAACAAAGAATTTGGTGAGGGAGAAGACAAACTGTTGCTAATGTGAGGCTCTGTACTAGCTGTGGGCTTCCTGGACCCCTCTGGGAAGCACTCCACCAGCAAATTCATCTTTATTTATTTATTGTAATCTGCTTATTTATTTATTATTTATTTCTTTTTTTCATTTATTTATTTTTAATTTATCCTTGATATATAGAAAGAGAAATAATAGATACACAGATACACAGACAGAAAGAGAACATAGGCAATAACTGATAAGTACTTACCATTTGCCAGACCCTATAGCAAATTCTGAGAATACAAATATAAGAAAGAACAGCCCTTGCCTTCAAGGAGTTTACAATCTAATGGGAAAAGACAATATATTAAAGAAGGCTGAAAAGGGAGTGAAGAGGGAAGGTACCAAGGGCACAAAAGGAAGGCACCAGACATGGAGGCAAGATGGAGAAGTCCAAAGAGGAGTGCAGCCAGGTGGGAAATGAAATGATGGCTGGCATCAGCATCCTCCTTAAATTGAGGTTTAGAGAGGAGCTCTCCACTCAGTCTACCAATCAGAGCAGCCCTAAGGAGAGAAGGTACTGATGAGGTTTGAGATCTTGCAGAATGATGTCATTCCTAAAGATCTAATGAAGAAATTCAAAGGAGTGCAGTTAGGTGGGAAATGCTCTGTCGCTCCCTCTCTCCCTCTCCCTCTCCTTCTCCCTCTGCCCCCTTCTTCACCTCTCTCTCTCTCTCTCTCTCTCTCTCTCTCTCTCTCTCTCTCTCTCTCTCTCTCTCTCTCTCTCTCTCTCCTCCTCCTCCTCCTTCTCCTCCTCCTCCTCCTCCTCTCTCCACTCATCCCTACTATAAGTTCTTTGAGAGGCAGAATTGTTTCACTTGTTTAATCATTTTCTTCCTAGCATCTAGCACAGTGACTAACAACATTAGACAATATTCATTAATATTAATAATACTTACTGACTGATTGATTCATAGTACAGACTGGCCTTCTCTTTGTCCCCTGAAACCTTTCATTTCAATATTCACTAGGAAACATGCATTCAATTAAATTCAATTCAGCTCAGTTCAATTCATATTTATTACACACTAACTGTATGCAGAGTGGTGCGGCAAGCACAAAGGAAAATGAAAGACTTTGCTAAGACTCCATCTCTACCTTTATGGTGCTCACAGCATAGTAAAGAAATGTAAGTAGCAGTGTGTCATACACAGAATGAAATGGGCTCAAATCCTTCCTCTGGGATGTACTAACTGGGGTGACTATGGGCAAATCACTTAACCTGTATGACCCTTAGTTTCTTCACCTACAAAATGAGAATAAATAAACGCCTGTATTACTTGTGTGATCTCGGGAAAGTCCCCCTCTTCTCTGGGCTTCAATTTAGTAATCTGTAAAATGAGGGGGCTGGACTAGCTGGCCTTTGGGGACCTTCCCAGCTCTAGGTCTATGAGCCTATATAAGATATTGGACATAAAAACTCCTATAAATCAATATGTGATACTGGATATAAAATACTTTGCAAACTTTAATGCACTGTATAAATGAGAGTTGCTATTTCATGATACATATGCAACTAACTAATGCACAATAACCCAGGAGACAGGCTGATTCTTCTATGAATATTTAAGTTTATCCACTGGGTTCCCTGCTTGCCTAAATATCCTTTTTATTCCAGCTCTTCTTCATTTACTCTCCCACCACCATTTTTAAAATAAAATGAAAATGTGATGCCATCCAAAGCACAGTGAATCACTTGGGCACTGAAGGTCACATGCTGCTCATTGGGTGGCACTCCACTCCCTGTTGCATTGCCACCTGATCTCAGTAGCTACCCTGACAAAGGCTGAGATTCATTCTTTAGAATCATACATCTATAATTGGCCACTTTATTCCTCTGACACAGCATGGGGCTTCCTGTTGCCAAGGATTTCCCGCTTTGAAATGAAAAATGAAAATTGACACCTGCAGATTTTTCTGAAACTGGTCTCTGCTCCCTGGCAGAATAGGGCAGCTGGAAGATTTACGGGATGATAAGGGAAGAATCTTCAGCTCTGGGAAAAATTCCTAATGTGAATACTAAAAATGATTATTTGGTTCAAAAGGCAATTGCCTCCCATGGGGTACAGTGGGGGTGGAAATGGTTGATGGGGGAGAAGGGAGGAAAGAAGGAGACCTGGATTATTCTAAGGAAACAACTTTACTTTCTGTTCCCCTTTTTAGGGGTAAACTAAGTGGGGTAACCCTTCAATAATTATCTCTGTTGGCACTGAATCAAAATATCTGGGAGGATGTCACTAAGTTATACTTGAAAATATGCTAGGATTGGAAAGATAAGGAAAGAAGGAAAGAAGGAAGGAAGGAAGGAAGGAAGGAAGGAAGGAAGGAAGGAAGGAAGGAAGGAAGGAAGGAAGGGACTAGAAAAGGCAAGGTCATATAAGTAACTAATGGCAGAGCCAGAACAGAGTAGAAATCTTCTGATCTGAAGTTCAACAATTTTTCAGACTCACACCACGTATCAGTAAATTATGTGTTAAGGTTGCCGCTTTTGAATGTGGACAATTTTGCTAATGGAAAGGGTCAGACACAAAGACTGTTTGAGAGAAATACTGACAAAACCAGTCCATAGAAAAAGACTCATTCAATCAAGTCAAAAAGTCAGCAATCATTTTTTTAAGCTCTGGGTTATTCAGAAACTTTCAGGTTAACAATGTCCAAAATGTCCTATTTCCCAGAATCTTATTTGCATATGACTGATATAAGGAAAGCAAAGTTAATAACAAGGAAACACTGGTCTCTAAAACTATTTGGTAACTCTGGGACAGATATATATCTATATCTCAACTCTGGACATGTTCACAGGCTATTTCCTATACCTGGAATTGTCTCTCAACATTTCATCTCCTGATTTTCCTGGCTTCCTTCTAGTCACAGTTAAAATCCCACATTCTACAAGAAGCTTTTCCTGATTCCCTTTAATGGATTTATTGTGTGTATATTTTATTTATAGATAATTGTTTGCATGTTGTTTCCCCCATCAGACTTGAAAGTTGAAACTAAATTTTTTGTCTTTCTTTGCAGCCACAGAGCTTATACAGTACCTGTAAAGTAGTAAATGCTTTGTAAATGCATGTTGATTGATTTTTGACTGACTCTGAATGTGTTAGAGAACCAAAAGTTTCTGTAAATTTATACTCATTCTCCCCATGGACATTGCAAGCACCAGTGGAATAATGTGACCTTGGTTTATGGATATCTTATTGCCTTATCATCTATTTAACCAATGTTTCTGAATAAGAGTTAATGAAATTCATTTCACGTGATTTGCTAAGAAACACACTGATGGAATTTCAGGATATTACATATAATAGTAGGAGTTTATTCCTTGCCCCAGTGCTACTACTAGGACTCTGATAGAGTAAGTTGTAGAAATGGCCACCACATCTGGTAATCTGCCAACCTTTCAGCAGGGGTGCTGGTTGGGTCACAGAGAGAAAGGGAGAGAAGAAAGGGATGAGAGAAAGAAGGAAGAAGGAGAGAAAGACAGAGAGAAACACCTAGAAAGAGAAAGGGACTAGGTCCACATTATATCTAAGTAGTGGTACTCAGATATTCACCATCTCCTTAGTGTAGGTATTTCCTATAGCAAAGTACACCATAATTATTTCATTACTTTTCATTCTCTGTGACTCTTGTTCACGTATTTCCATAATTTTTCCACAGAGGATGTACCAAAAACATTGAATGCCTTCCTCTGAATTTTTAAAATCTCACAGATACTACTGAAGGATTGCGTTGCCATATATTAATAGTCATCACATCAGAACCACTTTTCTAATTATAGAAAAATTTCAGAATAACCTGAACCATTATACTAGGTACCAACAAATGATGATACCACACACACAAATGTATGTATACATATGTGTATATATATACATACACATATGTGTGTAGATACATATATATGTAATTCTAGTTCATACATAATTTTCTCCAAAGATAAAAAATCATAATTTTAACATGATATCAAAGCTAAATGTGACTTCTACAACAGAAAATTGGTAATAGCTACACTATAGTACTTTGGAATTTACTTAAGCTAAGATGTTAAAATAGTGGAAAACAAAATGAAACAATGAACTTGAAATCAGAAGATTTTGCTTCAGGTCCTACCTTCTCTACTTACTACTTGTGTGATACTGAGCATGTCACTCAATATATCCAAGCCTCAGTTTTGTCATCTATAAAATGGAGAATATAATTATTTTATTACTTCACAGGGTTAAATCCTAGAAACATCAAGATATTTGAGCAAGTCTAAGGGTGCTATAACTTGAAAAAATACTAACATTGTAATAAGGACAGAATAAATAAAGCAGTCTTTAAAAATCTAATGTCTTCAATTAAATAATATGAACGGAGGAACTTAGAGCTATTTTCTTCTGTTTGATGATCTTAAGCTGGGAAATAAAGGGTATGGTAAAAAGGAAAAGACTAGGGAAGAAATGAAATACAAGGGAGTATAATTTATGATTTATTATAACTGAGGTATACAGAGGAAGAGCATATAGACATGGAAGAAGGGGTAGGGGATGGCCACTGCATGAACCTTGATCTTATCTGAAGCAGACATTCCTCTATGGGAAGATAATATTTGTAACTCTTATGAATTTTATCATTATTAGGACATTTAGAAGGAGGATAAATAGAAGGCACAGATGTGAGTTGATTATAATGAGATGATATCCAAAAAAATAAAACTGAGAGGTAAGAAAAGGGAAATCATTGGGAGAAAGAGAAAGGGAGAGGTAGAATGGGGTAAATTACCTCACATAAGAGAGGAACCAAAGAGCTTTTACAGGGGAGTGGGAAAATGGTGGAAAAGGGGTGGGGGGCAGTATCTGACCTTTATTCTCATCAGAATTGGCTCAAAGAGGGAATAACATATACACTCAGCTGGGAATACAAATGTATCTTACCCCACAAGGAAGTAAGAAGGGAGGAGAATAAGAGAAATAGAGAGTAATAGAAGGAAGGAAAAATGAGAGAGGTCATTTATTTTTCTTAGAAAAACCCTTGAGGGCAATAGAGAAAGAGAGAGACAGAGAGGAGAGAGAGAGAGAGAGAGAGAGAGAGAGAGAGAGAGAGAGAGGAGAAAGCAGGAAGGAGAGTGTATTGTGAATGCATTTTGAATGGAATTGATGTATTTTTGCATAATGGCAAGATCTTTCGCATCCATTAATAGGCCCATGTGACTTGCTTGAGTCACATGGAAGCCTAAGTCACATGAGTTTGAGTCACATGAAGCCTATGGTGTGAGGAGCTTAATAAACAGGTGGAACAGGGAGAAGTGGAGCTTGAGCAGAGTTGAGAGGAAGTTAGAGAGCAGTCACAGCTGGGAAGGACAGAGAAAGCAGGTAGCTGGGGCAGTAACTAGTGTGAGTGGGAGAGCTTGTTTGTGATTTTAAGGGACATAAAGGTGATACCACAAAAAAATTAGGGAAGCATGGAATAGTTTAGCTGTCAGATCTATGGATAAGGGAAGAATTTACAATAGGTGATAGAGAGTATTACAGAATGTAATGTTTTGTACAAACAAATCTAATGGAGCCTAGATTAGAGGAAAAGTATAAAATGAGGGGGAAGTGGGAGAGGGAGGGGAAGTATATCAAATTTCTCTGATAAAGGCCTCATTTCTCAAATATATGGAGAACCAAGATAAACTTACAGGAATACAGGCCATCCTCCTATTGATAAATGGTCAAATGATATGAACAGGAAATTTCCTGATAAAGAAATTAAAGCTACATATAATCCTATGAAAACATGTTAAAATCACACTGAACAGAGAAATACAAATTAAAACAACTCTAAAGTGCCACTTCACACCCATCAGACTGGCTACTGTAATAGAAAAGAAAAATGACAAATGTTAGGAGGGATATGTTGTCTCATGCACTACTGTTGGAGTTCTGAAATGATCCAAACATTCTGGAGAGTAATATGGAATTATGCCCAAAAGTGCATAAAATTGTTTGTATATTTTGATCCAGCAATAGCACTATTTGGTCTATATCCCAGAGATTATAAAACACAATGCGAAAGGACCTGTATGTACAAAAAATATTTATAGCAGATCTTTTAGTGGTGAGGGGATGCTCATTCATAGGGGAATGGTTGAACAAGTTGTGATACGTGACTATGATAGAATACTATTGGGCTAAAAGAAACGATCAGTAGGATTCTTTCAGAAAAACCTGGATTTACATTAACTGATACAAAGTGAAATGAGCAAAACCAGGAAAAGAGAGTGCACTGCAACGGCAATGTTGTATGATGATTAACTGTGAATGACTTCACTATTCTCAGCAATACAATGATCTAAGACAATTTCAGACTGATGATGAAATGGTATTTAACTCAAGAGACAAAATTGATGGAGTCTGAATGCAGATTGAAACATGCTATTTTATACTTTGTTTTGTGGAGGTTTAGGTCTATATTGTTTTTCACTTCTTTTTAACACCATATAGAAATGTTTCACTTGATTGTACACATATATCCTATATCAAATTGTTTACTGCCTATGGGAAAGGGGAGCAGAGGGAGGGAGATAATGTGGAACTCATTTTTTTTAAAAATCTAAAATTTTTACATATAATTGGAAAAATATTTTTGTGTTTACTTTTTAGTTTCCAACATTCATTTCCACAAAATTATGAGTTTCAAATTTTCTCCCCATCTCTCCTCTCTCTCATCCTAAAACACTGCACACTTTGATTATCCTTTCCACCAATCTGCCTTCCTTTCTGTCACACCCCTCCCTTCCTTTATCCCCATCTTCTTTCTTTTCTTCTAGGGCAAGATAGATTTCTATACCCCATTGCTTGTATTTCTTATTTCCCGGTTGCATGCAAAAACAATACTCAACCTTCTTTCCTAAACTTTGAGCTCCAACTTCTCTCCCTTCCTCCCTCCCCACCCATCCCCATTGAGAAGGCAAACAATTCAATATAGGCTATATATGTGTAGTTTTACAAATGACTTCCGTATAGTCATGGTGTGTAAGACTAACTATATTTCCCTGCATGCTAACCTGCCCACCATTTATTCTGTTCTCTCTTTTGATTTTGTCTCTCAGCAAAAGTGTTTATTTCTAATTACTCCCTCCTCCCATTTGCCATTCCTTCTTTCATCCCCCCTAAACCCCAATTATAACCTTCTCCCCTACTTTCCTGTAGATTTTCATACCAAACTGAGTATGCATGTTATTCCCTCCGTAAGCTAAATGTGATAAGAGTAAGCTTCACTTTTTCCCTCTCACCTCCCCCCTTTTTCCCTCCATTGAAAAAGCTTCTTCTTGCCTCTTTCATGAAAGATAATCTGCCCCATTCCATTTCTCCCTTTCTCCTCCAAATATATTCCTCTTTCCCCTTAATTTTACGATTTTTAGATATGATCCCCTCCTATTCAACTCACCCTGGCATCTCTATGTGTGTGTATGTGTGTGTGTGTCTGTGTGTGTGTGTCTGTGTGTGTGTGTGTCTGTGTGTGTGTGTGTATAATCCCTCCAACTATCCAAGTACTGAAAAAAAGTCTCAAGAGTTACAAATATTGTCTTTCCATGTAGGAATGTAAACAATTCAACTTTAGAAAATCCTTTATTATTTTTCTTCCCTATTTACCTTTTCATGCTTCTCTTGATTCTTGTGTTTGAAAATCAGATTTTGTATTCACCTCTGGTCTTCTCATCAGGAATGTTTAAAAGTCCTCTATTTCACTGAATGAACATTTTTTTTCCCCTGAAGTACTATCTTCAGTTTTGCTGTGTAGGGGGTTCTTGGTTTTAATCCTAGTTCCTTTGACTTCTGGAATATCATATTCCAAGCCTTTTGATCCCTTGATGTAGAAGCTCCTAGATCTTTTGTTATCTTGATTGTATGTCCACAGTACTCGAATTGTTTCTTTCTAGCTGCTTGCAATATTTTCTCCTTGACCTGGGAACTCTGGAATTTGGTTACAACATTCCTAGGAGTTTCTCTTTTTGGATCTCTTTCAGGAGGTGATTGCTGGATTCTTGCAATATTTATTTTACCCTCTGGTTCTAGAATATTGGGGCACTTTTCCTTGATAATTTAATGAAAGATCACATCTAGCTCTTTTTTTGATCATGGCTTTCAGGTAGTCCCATAATTTTTAAATTGTCTCTTCTGGATCTATTTTCCAGCTCAGGTGTTTTCTGATGAGATATTTCACATTATCTTCTATTTTCTTCTTTTTTTGGTTTTGTTTTGTAATTTCTTGGATTCTCATAAAGTCATTAGCTTCCATCTGCTCCATTCTAATTTTTAAAAAACTATTTTCTTCAGTGAGCTTTTGAACCTCTTTTTCCATTTGGCTAATTCTGCTTTTGAAAGCATTCTTCTCCTCATTGGCTTTTTGGACCTCTTTTGCCAATTGAGTTAGCCTGTTTTTAAAGTTGTTATTTTCTTCAGCATTTTTTGGTCTCCTTTACCAAACTGTTGACTTGCTTTTCATGATTTTCTTGCATCACTCTCATTTCTCTTCCCAATTTTTCCTCCATGTCTCTTACTTGATTTTCAAAATCCTTTTTGAGCTCTTCCATGGCCTGAGAACATATTTATTTTGGAGGTTTTAGATGCAGAAGCCTTGAATTTTATGTCTTCCTTTGATGGTATGTATTGTTGTTTCTCATCCAAAAGGATGGAAGAAAATACCTGTTCACGAAGAAAGTAGCTTTCTATACTCTTACTTTTTTCCCTCTTTGGGCATTTTCCCAGCCAATTACTTGACTTTTGAGTCCTTTGTCAAGAGAAGGGTGTACTCTGGGCACCTGTAAGTTGTCAGTTCCTTCAAGGTAGCACAATCAAGGGAGAGGAGTTTACTCCTCTCCTGGCCTGCACTCTTGTCTGTGAACAACTACAAGCACTTTGTTCTGCCCAGGATCTGTGAGTACAATTCCTTCTCCACAACTGCCTCCAGCTTCACCATGCCAGCACTCTTCCTCAACCCAGGAAGTCACTCAGGGCTGAGATTAAGATCAGCTGTTCAGGGTGCGGAGCCAAGATGGCGGAGTAGAAAGACGCACATACACATAGCTCCAAACCCACAACCCACAGAACGGCTAGAGGGGACCAACTGACGGTGAATTCTGCACCCAGAGGCCACAGAATATTGGAGCGAGGGAGATTTCTGTTCCGGAGAGACCTGCAAACCTCTCACGGGGGGTCCTTTGCGCTGTGGACTGGGAGCAGAGGGCAGCCCTGCAGCGGCGCGACACCATGAGGAAAAGATCTGAGCGGGCTACGGGGACGGGATCTCCAGCGGCCACGCGGGTCCCTCCACCCACAGAGGGACCTGCAAACCTCTCACAAAAGGTCCGTCGCGCTGCAGACGCGGAGACCAGCCCAGACCTGCGGTGGCCGCGACACCATGAGGAAAAGATCCGAGCGGGCTACGGGGACGGGATCTCCAATGGCGGCACAAGCTCCTCCACCCACAGGTGACGGGGGTCAGTGAGAGAGTCTCTTTGGCGGGTCGAGAGGGGAGTGGGGTGCCCCCATGGCTCGGGCCCCCCCGGGAGATAGAAGCTGAGAGGCGGTTGCAGACAG
Organism: Notamacropus eugenii; assembly: GCF_028372415.1. Classification (NCBI taxonomy): domain Eukaryota; kingdom Metazoa; phylum Chordata; class Mammalia; order Diprotodontia; family Macropodidae; genus Notamacropus; species Notamacropus eugenii. The sequence continues at coordinate 328,226,778 of NC_092877.1, forward strand.
GGGCTCCCCAAGTGGGCAGGAGCCTGGATCCATTGTGGAAGGTCTGTACATAAACCCCCTGAGGGAACTGAGCCTGAGAGGTGGCCCTGCCCCGACCTGACCACCTGAACTTAATTCTCACACTGAATAGCAGCCCTGCCCCCACCAAAAACCCTAAGGCGGGAAGCAGCATTTGAATCTCAGTCCCCAAACGCTGCCTGGGAGGACCAGGAGGCAAGGTGGGTGTGAGGAGAATATTCAGAGGTCAAGTCACTGGCTGGGGAGAATGCCCAGAAAAGGGAAAAGAAATAAAACTATTGAAGGCTACTTTCTTGGAGAACAGACATTTCCTCCCTTCCTTTCTGATGAGGAAGAACAATGCTTACCATCAGGCAAAGACACAGAAATCAAGGATTCTGTGTCCCAGCCCACCCAATGGGCTCAGGCCATGGAAGAGCTCAAAAAGAATTTTGAAAATCAAGTTAGAGAGGTGGAGGAAAAACTGGGAAGAGAAATGAGAGGGATGAGGGAGAAGCATGAAAAGCAGATCAGCTCCCTGCTAAAGGAGAACCAAAAAAATGTTGAAGAAATTAACACCTTGAAAACTAGCCTAACTCAATTGGCAAAAGAGGTTCAAAAAGCCAATGAGGAGAAGAATGCTTTCAAAAGCAGAATTAGCCAAATGGAAAAGGAGATTCAAAAGCTCACTGAAGAAAATAGTTCTTTCAAAACTAGAATGGCACAGATGGACGCTAAGGACTTTGTGAGAAAGACAGATATCACAGAACATAGCGAGAAGATTGGAAAAATGGAAGATAATGTGAAATATCTTATTGGAAAAACAACTGACCTGGAAAATAGATTCAGGAGAGACAATGTAAAAATTCTGGGACTACCTGAAAACCATGATCAAAAGAAGAGCCTAGACATTATCTTCCATGAAATTATCAAGGAAAACTGCCCTGAGATTCTAGAACCAGAGGGCAAAATAAATATTCAAGGAATCCACAGAACACTGCATGAAAGAGATCCAAAAAGAGAAACTCCTAGGAACATTGTGGCCAAATTCCAGAATTCCCAGGTGAAAGAGAAAATATTGCAAGCAGCTAGAAAGAAACAATTCAAGTATTGTGGAAATACGATCAGGATAACACAAGATCTAGCACCCTCTACATTAAGGGATCGAAGGGAATGGAATAGAATATTCCAGAAGTCAAAGGAACTAGGACTAAAACCAAGAATCACCTACCCAGCAAAACTGAGTATAATACTTCAGGAGAAAAAATGGTCTTTCAATGAAATAGAGGATTTTAAAATTTTCTTGATGAAAAGACCAGAGCTGAAAAGAAAATTTGACTTTCAAACACAAGAATGAAGAGAACCATGAAAAGGTGAACAGCAAAGAGAAGTCATAAGGGACTTACTAAAGTTGAACTGTTTACATTCCTACATGGAAAGACAATATTTGTAACTCTTGAAACATTTCAGTATCTGGGTACTGGGTGGGAGTACACACACACACATGCACACATGCACACATACATAGAGACAGAGTGCACAGAGTGAATTGAAGAGGATGGGATCATATCTTTAAAAAAAAATGAAATCAAGCAGTGAGAGAGAAATATTGGGAGGAGAAAGGGAGAAATTGAATAAGGCAAATTATCTCTCATAAAAGAAGCAAGCAAAAGACTTATTAGTGGAGGGATAAAGAGGGGAGGCAAGAGAAAAACATGAGGTCTACTCTCATCACATTCCACTAAAGGAAAGAATAAAATGCACACTCATTTTGATAGGAAAACCTATCTCACAATACAGGAGAGTGGGGGACAAGGGCACAAGCAGGGTGGGGGGGAGGATAGAGGGGAGGGCATGGGGAGGAGAATGCAATCCGAGGTCGACACTCATGGGGAAGGAAAGGATCATAAGAGAATAGAAGTAATGGGGGACAGGATAGGATGGAGGGAAATATAGTTAGTTCTATACAACACAACTAGTATGGAAATCATTTGCAAAACTACACAGATTTGGCCTATATTGAATTGCTTGTCTTCCAAAGGGAAGGGGTGGAGAGGGAGAGAGCTAAAGAAGTTGGAACTCAAAGTGTTAGGATCAACTGTAATGTTCTTACCACTAGGAAATAAGAAATACAGGTTAAGGGGTAAAGAAAGCTATCTGGACCTACAGGACAAAAGAGAAGACGGAGACAAGGGCAGAGAGGGAGGACAGAAGAGAAAGCAGATTGGTCACAGGGGCAATTAGAATGCTTGGGGTTGGGGGGGGGAGGGGAGAAAAGGGGAGAAAATTTGTAACCCAAAATTTTGTGAAAATAAATGTTAAAAGTTAAATAAAAAAAAAATTAAATAAAAAAAATAAAAAAATCATTTCTTTCCATTAAAAAAAAAAAAAAGATCAGCTGCTCAACTCCACCAGAGCCTTTAGGCCAAGGGTTCCAAAAATGGATGCTACTGCTGCAGTTGTTGCTGCATGCGAGGCCAGACCCTGTTCCCTTTTCACCCAGGTAAAAGAGCTTTCTCACTGACCTTTGAAGCTATCTTTGGTGGTTGTGGGTTGAGCAATCCGAGATCCATAGCTGCTGCCGGGGGTTCTGCCCCCTGAATACTGTTCTGGTCCTGTCCCTGCCACACCATAGCCAAGGCTGGGCTCTGCTCCACATTCGGTGTGATAGACCTTTCCTCGTGGTCTTCTAGACTGTCTTGAGCTGGAAATCTCTTTCACTCTGTTGTTTTGTGGCTTCTGCTGCTCTAGAATTTGTTTAGAGTCATTTTTTACAGGTATTTTATGGGCTGTGGAGGGGAGCTTCTACAAATCCATCCTTCTACTCCACCTCCCAGAGGAGGGAGTATACCCTCCTCTTGACAAAGGACTCAAAAGTCAAGTAATTGGCTGAGAAAATGCCCAAAATGGGAAAAAAGTAAGAGTATAGAAAGCTACTTTCTTGGTGAACAGGTATTTTCTTCCATCCTTTTGGATGAGAAAGAACAATAAATACCATCAGAGGAAGACATAAAATTTAAGGCTTCCGCATCCAAAACCTCCAAAATAAATATGCTGTGCTGGAAAAAATATTTTTAAAAAAGAAATGACATAGAAAAAAATATGGTGTTAAAAAAGAAATATCATATGCCAAGATTTTTTTTTTCATTTATAGTACTTACAAGTCCTATACAGTCCTAATTGCTTCCTTGGTCCTTGAGTTCCTTATTTCTAGTTGCTTGTAGTATTTTTATTTTTAGCCTAGAACCTGGATTTTGGTTACAATATTCCTGAGAATTTTCATTTTAGATTTTCCATCAGGATATGCCTATTGAATTGTTTCTATTTTCATTTTTCTCTCTGGTTCTAGTAAATGTTGGCACTTTTTATGATTTCTTGAAATATGGTATCCAGGAATTTATTTTTGAGTGGTTAGGGTTCATAGTTTTTTAAGTAGTCTGGAAATTCTTAAATCATCTCTCCTTGACCTGTTTTCCAAGTTAGTTATTTTGATAAAAGTTTCCTTACATTTTCTTGTATTTTTCTAGTCATTTGATACTATTCTAATATTACTTCTTATTTCATGGGGTCATTGAGTTCTGCTTGGTATTTTCTATTTTTCATCTGTTCTAAGCTACTTATCTTCCTTCCAATTCTTTCTCCAAGAGCCCTTATTTTACTTCTAATTCCATTTTTTTCACTTGCTTCTCTTTTTCCAGGTAGGTCTTGTCATCTAGATGCTGGGCCCCTCCGCCCCTGGATATGCTCTATTATTCTTCAGTTATTCTCTTCTTCTGGATTTACTTCTTGTTCATCTATATCTTTACCCATAATATTACATCATAGTGTTTGCTATTTTTTTCCTGAACTCCAATCTTAGTTCCTTATTTCTGTTTTTTTTCTACCAGGTCAAAGCTAACCTTGACCCTTAGATGGGGTCAGAACTTCTATGGTCCTGATTTTTATTTCCTAAGCTCTTACCACTGGCTACCTCCCCCAGTAGTCTGCATCACTCCTGTCAAAACTTTTGTGTATGACTGTCTATAGAGAGATACTACATGCTTCTGCTCCTTCCAAAGGGCTCATCAATCTAGATATTGTGGACTTCCAACCTGTTAACCTGAATTTATGGTGGCTTTCCTGGTGGAATATCCCTTTCAGTGCTGAACCTGAACTAAAATAAAGAGACTCTGCTTTACTGAATTCCTTAGCCATATCTCAAAGTAGTGTCCATTTTTAGATTATTTCTGTTCTATATGGTAAATCTGGGTTGCTCCATGATCTTTCATAATACCATTTTAATTGAGACTCAATCCCTGGATTTCTGAAACAAAGGAAAGGCCTTTATATTCTAATAATTTTGTAAGGGCCCACATGAGCTTCCTCAGATTGGGTCTCAAATGTAGGGGCCACTTCCAGATGACTCACAACTGAGAGTCAGCAGGGATAGTCTAGAAGAGTCACCTTTTCCCTTTGGTCTGTAAAAGTGAACTGTGAAACAATTTGGTCCTTTCTTTTTTCTAGTTTTTCTCTCTCTTAAGTTTCTAGAGTGAAGTGCAGTAATGGGGATTTGCAAGGGAAATTCATTAAAAAATCTGAGACATGATCTAGACCTCTAGATTATGGTCACTTTCTTATGCCTGTCTCTTGCCTTTTCTGAACAAAGGGCAGAGATTCATTTTCCTGAAAATGAACTTCTCATGTAGATCTAAAATTTTCCAAGAGATCTAGTGTTTCTAAGTTTGCTCATTGAGAAATTTCCTCAACAATATGCTTCTTGGGGAGTCAAGATGGCAGAGTAGAAAGAAGCACCTATACTAGCTCTTCCCCCACAACCCATAAAATAACTGTAAAGAAAGCCTCTCAAAAATTCTAGAGCAGCAGAAGCCACAGAACAATGAAGTGGAAAAGATTTTCAGCCCAGGGTGACCTGAAAGACTGATGGGAAAGGTCTGTCACACTGGACACAGAGCAGAGCCCAGCCCAGCCTTGGCCACTTGGCACAGTGCCAGGAGGAGGACCTGAGCAGGTCTCGAGGCAGAAGCCCCAGCTGCAGTAGCAGCAGTTTGTAGATCCCTCAACCCACAGGCACCAAAGGTCAGTGAGAGGGTTTTTTCAGCTGGCCAAGAAGGGAACAGAATCTTCCCATAGTTCCAGCCAGAGGCAGCAGTGGCAGAGGTCCCATTGGATGGCAGCAGCTCCCACAGCAGCCCGCATCCATTGTTGGATGGTATAACCCCTCGAGGAATTGAGCAGCTGATCTTTATCTCACACACTGAATGGTGGCCCTGCCCTACTGAAAGCCCTTGTGGGAACTGAACAGGTTATCTGAATCTCAGTCCCCAGTGCTGGCTTCCTGGAACTGGAGGCCTGGTGGTTGTGGAGAGGAAACTCTACTACTCACAGATTCTGCGCACAAAAGTTTCTTGTTACTCTCAGACCAGTGTACATACTTGATTGTGCCACTTTAGAGGAACTGAGATCTTACAGATCCACAGAGTATACCCTACTCTTGATAAAGTCAAGTAACTAGTTGGGAAAATTCTCAAAAAAAGGGAAGAAAATAAGACTATAGAAGGTGACTTTCTTGGTGAATAGATATCTTCTCCCATCCTTTCAGGTGAGGAAGAACAATGCATACCATCAGAGAAAGACCTAAAAATCAAGGCTTCTGTATCCCAAACATCCAAAATAAATATTCAGTTGTCCCAGGCCATGGAAGAGCTCAAAAAGGATTTTGAAAATCAAGTAAGAGAGGTGGAGGAAAAATTAAAAAGAGAAATGAGAGAGATGCAAGAAAATCATGAAAAGTGAGTCAACAACTTGCTAAAGGAGACCCCAAAAAAATGCTGAAGAAAATAACACCTTTAAAAATAGGCTAACTCAATTGGCAAAACAGGTCCAAAAACCAATGAGGAGAAGAATGTTTTGAAAAGAAGAATTAGCCAAATGAAAAAGGAGGCTCAAAAGCTCACTGAAGAAAAGAGGTTTTTTTAAAAATTAGAATGGAACAGATGAAGGCTAATGACTTTATGAGAAACCAAGAAATCACAAAACAAAACCAAAAGAATGAAAAAATGGAAGATAATATGAAATATCTCACTGTAAAAACAACTGACCTGGAAAATAGATCCAGGAGAGACAATTTAAAAATTATGGGACTACCTGAAAGCCATGATCAAAAAAAGAGCTAGACATCATCTTCCATGATATTATCAAGGAAAAGTGCCCTGATGTTCTAGAACCAGAGGGCAAAATAGATATTGCAAGAATCCAGCAATCACCTCCTGAAAGAGATCCAAAAAGAGAAACTCCTAGGAATGTTGTAGCCAAATTCCAAGTTCCCAGGTCAAGGAGAAAATATTGCAAGCAGCTAGAAAGAAATAATTTGAGTATTGTGGAAATACAATCAGGATAACACAAGATCTAGCAGCTTTCACGTTAAGACATCGAAGGCTGTGGAATATGATATTCCAGAAGTCAAAGGAACTAGGATTAAAACCAAGAATCATCTACTCAGCAAAACTGAGTATAATACTTCAGGGGGAAAAAAGGGTTTTTCAATGAAATAGAGGACTTTCAAGCTTTGTTGATGAAAAGACCAGAGCTGAAAAGAAAATTTGACTTTCAAACACAAGAATCAAGAGAAGCATGAAAAGGTAAACAGCAAAGAGAAATCATAAGTGACTTACTAAAGTTGAACTGTTTGCATTCCTACATGGAAAGATAATATTTGTAACTCTTGAAACTTTTTCAGTATCTGAATAGTTGGTGGGAATGCAGAGAGAGAGAGAGAGAGAGAGAGAGCATAGGGTGAGTTGAATAGGAATAGATCATATCTAAAAAAAAATGAAATTAAGGGGAGAGAGAGGAATATCTTGGGAGGATAAAGGGAGAAATAGAATGGGGCAGATTATCTCTCATGAAAGAGGCAAGAAAAAGCTTTTCAATGGAGGGGAAAAGGGGGAGGTGAGAAGGAAAAAGTGAAGCTTACTCTCATCACATTTGACTCAAGGAAGCAATAAAATGCACACTCATTTTGGTATGAAAACTTATCTTACTATACAGGAAAGTGAGGGAGAAGGGGACAAGCAGGGTGGGGGGGATGATGGAGGGTAGGGCAGTGGGAGAAGGGAGCAATTAGACAACAACACTCTTGGGGAGTGACAAGGTCAAAAGAGAGAATAGAAGAAATGGGGGGCAGGATAGGATGGAGGGAAACATAGTTAGTCTTATACAACATGACTATTATGGAAGTCATTTGCAAAACTACACATATATAATCTATATTGAATTGCTTGCTTTCCCAATGGGGATGGGTGGGGAGGGAGGGAGGAGAAGAAGTTGGAACTCAAAGTTTTAGGAACAGCTGTTGAGTATTGTTCTTGCCACTGGGAAATAAGAAATACAGGTAATGGGGTATAGAAATTTATCTTGCCCTACAGGACAAAAGAGAAGATGTGGATAAGGGAAGGGAGGGATGTTAGAAGGGAGGACAAATTTGTGGTAGGGGTAATTAGAATGCTTGGCATTTTGGGTTGGGGGAGGGGAGAGATGGGGAGAAAATTTGGAACTCAAAATTTTGTGGAAATGAATGTTGAAAACTTACATATATTAATAAAATAAAGAAAAAAAAACAATGTGCTTCTTGAAATAGGAAGAAAATTTCCCAGCAGCTGAAGGACTAAAGGTAATGCCAGGTAGGGACCAAAGGATATGGACCTTGTTAAGTCCTTCCCTGCTTTTGCTGTCAGTTTTTCAGTCAGGTCCAAAATGAATGGGGAATACATGTTCAGCAGCCCCTCAAAGTATCTTTACCCTCCACGGGATTCCATTAAGATATTTGAGTGCTTTCCCTTTCTGTATTTTTTTATGGACTCCTGTGAGTCCTTTACAATTTATGAATTTTCCACAGCAGGTGAAATACAGACTGTTTCATATGCAATAGCCATATTGTATCCAAACGTCTTGGTGAATGTTAAGAACCTTGTTTTTCACTTTCATGTAAAACTGGGAGAGAGTTCTACTGGGAGTATATTTAGAAATTTTCTTGGAAATCTCCACGTAAAGGCAAAAGCAGATGAGACAACCACTTTGGGTTAGGCCTCCAGGATTAATGTGAGTCCAGAATCCATGGGGGGTAGTTGGGAAAGGGACAGTAGAGGTGAGAGGCTGGGTCATAAACAACAATTAGAATATAAATAATAACATCAATGAACTAATATAATTTAAAATAAAATAGGTAGAAGTCTCATCTTATCTTAATCTAAAATTCTATTTAGTCAAAAAGGATTTCCTACCAGCAACTACCACTGGTTAAGTGGTCTAAAGGAAGTGAGGGGTACAGCTAAATGGCTTCTTAAATAATATAGACAGCTAATGAGATTTTTTTCCACTAAAACCATTTGGTTGTTTTTGTTGTTTCTTTTTACCAGAATATTTAACCATCATTTAGTTAATTTAAGTAAACTTCAATGACTCAAAAGTTATTTGATTGCATTTTATGACCCTATTGTTCTACTTTTTGCTTGTCTAGACATATAAGAGCTCAGCAAAAATAATCTCCCTTTGCTAATGTAGATAAGTGAGTCTTAGGCAATTTGTGTTAGTGTTACCTGTGACACCAGTAGATCAAGTAACTTGCCCAGGATCACACAGGGTATGCATCAGTAGGCTCAGGTCTTCTGGACTCTCATGACTGGCTCCGTACCCCCTTCTATGATCTATTAATCTCACATCCATTTCTGTATCACTACGCCAACATTTATATTGAATTGTTGCACACAGTTCTTTTTTCAGCCCCATTCAGGGTACGGAAGCCTTTTATTCTGTTCTTCTACTAGCCATTAGTGTCACTATGAATAGAAATATGCATGGGATTCAAAGTCCTCAGGAAACAAAGACATGCCTTTCTGGGAATTGGCCATGGCATGGAAAACACTGACTGAATGCAATGAATGCAAAGCTGCACTGATAACAGTTGCCCAAGGAATAAAAAAAATATGATGGGAAACTCAGCTGAGGGAAAGCAAAGTACAATATTGCATAAAGACCATAAACCATATTGAGGCAAATAGTTTCTCATGCTACCCACGGAGGACCTAGATTTGCTGCCATCTGTCAAAAAGCATAGCGCTTGTGATGTGTTTGTTAAATACTGGTTTGGAGTATTTGTAGGAGGATTTCCTTTTAGTGTTCAAACATTAAACATTCTTACCTATCATTACTTCAAAGTCTATAATTCCATTAGTACAAGAAAGAACATCATCTGAGATTTTTTTAAATTACCTTAACGTTTGCAAAGTGCTTTATATAAATGACTAACTCATTGGTTCCCCCTTGGCCTCACTGTCTCCACCTATAAAATCATTGTATTGGTCTCCAGGAAGCTCTCCATTTTGGATCCACCTAAGATCTCCATCTTGGATCCTTCTAGCTCTATATTTGTGATCCTGTAATCTCTGAATCTTCTCCACAACTCTTGGAGATAAAAACATACTGCAGATATTATCACCATTTTATAGTTGAAGAAACTGAAGCTCAGAGAATTTGTGATTTAACCAAGGTCACAGAGCTCTTAAGTGTCTGTCCAAAGTGAGTTTCTAATCCAGATATTCTTAATTAAAAGCCCAGGGATTGATCTATTCACAAACTACACATTCTTTCCATCTGCTTATGGTGCGTTGGAAACAGTGGGGCATTTATTGACAAAGTGTTCATATTCAAATCCCTGGTCTGCTAACGGTAACCTTGGGCAAATGCCTGGGCTTCTTTGAACCTCGGGATCTTCATCAATTAAATGAGGGGGTTGGACTTGATGAACCTTTCTAATGTAAATCTAAGATTCTATGATCCTTCTACAGTTTATTGGATGGATAGATGGTCACTAAGTGGTGCTGGGAAGATAGATAGATAGATGATAGATAGATGATAGATAGATAGATAGATAGATAGATAGATAGATAGATAGATAGATAGATAGATAGATAGATAAATGAATGAATAAAAAGAGGTGCTGGGGCCAAAAGAATTCATCACCTCATTGATGAGCCTTCAAACTAATCTAGGCTAAACCTGGGACAAATTACATATAGTTTTTCCCTGGATTCTTGATCAAACCTTTTCAAGGTTGGTAGAATTGCTAGAACTTGATCTCCACTGGTATTGACTTCAAGAACACAAGGTTATCTCCATGCTAAGAGAAGGTATCAGAAAAGGTTTCATTGGAATTGCATGTGATGCCTTACAAAAGTCTTCTCTATCATTTTGCCCAATTTCAAACATTCAGAATTTTTAAAATACTGCATAACAACAGGAAGTACTTAGAATACTATGGGCATCTAGGTGGTGCAGTGAATAGAGCACCAGTGCAGGAGTCAGGAGGACCTGAGTTCAAATCTCACCTCAGAAACTTGACATTCACTAGCTGTGTGACCTTGGGCAAGTCACTTAATCCCAATTGCCTCATCCTGGATCATCTCCAGTCATCCTGATGAATATCTGGTCACTGGATCCAAAGGGCTTACGCAGAGAAAGTGAGGCTGGTGACCTGCACAGCCCTCCCTCCCTCAAAACAAAGTCAAGTGCAAGTCATGTCATTATTTCTCTGATGGCATGGTCTTCTTCAGCAATGAAGGACTAATGCACACAGAATGCTGTATTTTGGAGGCAAAAACCCTCCCTGTCACCTAATGGTCTCCTTGCAATCAATGATCACTTAATTTCTATAGATTTACTAAAATTTTAGAACTAGATCCTTCAGTCCAGATGTCCCTTCTTAGAATAATGTTTGAAATGCATTAAAAATATCTAGAATGACAAAGGAAACCAAATTTTGTTAGAATTCATACAAGAGGCAGTGCGTATAATGTGCTGTGTAGATGTGTGTCTAGTGGGTCTAACTAGACGTTGCTCATAGAGAAACATGAATAGATATTGCTAGAGTTTTCTCTGTCTATCTGCCTTCAAGGGTGGCTCTGATTCCTGCCAGAGGGGAAGCAAGAGTTTGAGGTAAAAGGTTTAGTACTCCGTTTTCAGAGAAAAAGTACTGGTATAAAATTGTATCTGTTCATTCCTCCTACCCACCCCAACCCCAAAGTATTGTTAATCTAGAGGAAATAAGTTCTAGGTTCAAGCTAAGTTCCTGATCAGGACCCTTTAAAAGAAAACAAATGTCTGAAGCTATGTATAGTTATAGATATAGATATAGATATAGATATAGATATAGATATAGATATAGATATAGATATAGATATAGATATAGATATAGATATCCAAAGTTTGACTCCCTTTCCATCAAATGCCACTTAAGTATACATTTTTGCTGTTGTTTAGTCATTTCAGTCATGTATACCCTTTGTGACCCTGTTTGGGATTTTGGAGTTGTTTGTCATTTTCTTTTCCAGATCATTTTAATAGATGAGAAACTGAGGCCAACAGGGTTAAATGTCTTGTCTATGGTCATGCAACTAGTAAGCGTCTGAGGCTGGATCTGAACTCATGAAGACAAGTCTTCCTGAGGTCGGGCCTAGTACCTTATGCATTGTGCCACCGAGCTGTCAAGAATACACATAGTACATGGCAAATAAATTCATTTATCCATGCAGATAACAAGCATAAATCAGAGAAGTTATATAAATAAGAACATACCAGAGAATGTAGACAGTGAAGGAGCTCTCCTACTGGGAGCAAGTTGTCATAGGTCAACCAAGAAGGATAGTCCCAGAATTAATCCAAGGGGAAATTCCCTAAAGTATCTATTGTAGCAAACTAGGGATAGGGGCATGATTGAGTTACTACGTCTTCTGCATGTTGTCTTCTTCTGAAAATCTTTCTCTCCCTTCAATCAACCTGAACAGAATTCAGAACTATGCTGAAATTGCATCTTGTTCTGCCCCCCTACCCCTGACCAATCCTTCCTTCTACCCCACATAAATTTATAAGCCTTGTAACTTTTTAACTAACATGTATAGGGTAACAATAGCAGAAAGTAAAATTACAAAGGGGGACATAGAAGTCATTTACAGACTGTTTTATAAATTAAGGGAGCATAACAGTTACTTATAAATTGTCTCATAAATTAGGTGAGCTTAGTAGCCTTTGGAAACTGTCTCATAAATTAACTAATGCCATATCCTGAGATTATGTGCTAAATTAGGGGAAGCCATCTAGGCTTTAATGTAATAGCCCCTTGGCCCTGCTAACTTCCTGTGGTCTGTAAGTCTCAGATAAGCTCCAGACATGAGCAGTTAAACCAGCAGCATACCAGAAAAGTGTTATGTTAATGAACTACTCATAAGGTGTTGCTAAGCACTCTGAGGCATTGTGGACATGTCAATGAGTTAAACCCAAGGCAATATGAATATATGAATCTATCCATGCCACTCTATAAAAATAGGATCCCAAACTCTTGCCCCTGATCACTACTCTACCTACTATGGGTCCATGCTGCCAAGTGTTCCTAACTGTGATCTGCAGTTATGTGACTCTGTGTCCCTCCTACTCCCCATTTTCTTCCTCACCATTGCCTACCTCCTGCCTATCTCTGTACCCCCAAGCTGTTTGCCTCTTTTTGTGACTTCTTAAAGTGTAATTGAATCATTAGTCCCTCTTGCTGCCATCTTGGTCATTTCTAGCAAGTATCAAAAAAAGAAAGAAAGAAAAAGGCATATCTATCCCTCCTCAATTCAAAGGGACCCTCTAGTGATCCCATTCCGTTAGTGATAAACTGGAAACAGCATAGAGAGAGAGAATATACATCAAAGCTGCACCTATCCTTGAACAAGTATAGCTCCATGAATTCATGGCAAGAAAGGAAGAGTGGGCAGCTGGTTCCCTTTTCCCTTCCCAGGGAAAATTCTTTTCCTTTGAGTTTCAACAAATTAACTAATAATCCCATAAACTAATTGGCAATTCAGTAACCATGTGTCCTCTCTCCTAAAGAAGGAAACCAAAAGACCAGGATGCCTCTTTTCTCAAGCTCTCACCAAATCTTCCCTGCACACAGGCAAGGAGCATTGCATAATCAGGCTCCAACAGTGAGGAGACTCTTACTCAAATGGCGTTGGAGCTATAGGTTTTATACAGTTATCAATTTTTTTTTAAAAAAGTGAGTTCATGGGCTCAGATGCAATCCAGCTCAGACTCTGTCTAGCTGGGATTCTATCAGGCCCTCTTGTGAATACAAGTGTTACAAATGGTTAGGTTCCTTAAGAGGCAACCCAATTTGACGAATCTTTAATAAACTTTGTTTTCCTTGGCTTTAAGAAGGCTTTAGTTGAATTCATTCAAGCACGACCCAGACTATCGGTGTTTTGGGGTCCCCCATCACCCCTCAACCTCTTCATTTATGGTTCCCTGACCAAGAAAAGCTTCTAATCTCAAGTTCTTCTGCTAAAACTGGAAGGTATGTAAGCCTCCCCCTTCCCCCTCTCCCTATCCCCTACTTGCTCTCCAAGCACCTTGGAAGCAGATTTTCTGACCTGGCTTCAGGTCCCAGTATCAGGCTAAGTCTCTGAACTTTCTGGGCGCTAGAGAGTTAGAGACTCAAGTTATCAGTCCATTGGTTAGGCAGTGGACCTGGGAATAAAGTGGGTGCCCAATTTTCTGGATTTCCTGGACACAAGAAAATCAGGAAAAGCTCGGTTATTTTTGTCCTCTTGCGTTTTTTTTTTCTTCTCAAGGCTTACTTCCACATCCTCCTTTAAGGAGGGGGAGGACTTCCAGCCCCACAGCAAGAAATGGGTCACAATTTATCAATTCCAAAAAATTCACCTTTTCGCTGTCTTTTACAAAATTGGAGAAAATTTACCTTCTCTAAACAACTTAAAAATAAAAAGTTGGTATTCTTTTGCAACACACTTTGGCCTCAGTATCACCTGAAGGACAATGAAGTGTGGCCCATGTTTGGGACCTTACAATGTAATATCCTTTTACAGTTACAATTATATTGTCTCCAAAAAGGAAAAATGGATAGAAATACCTTACATAAGGGCCTTTGTCAAACTCTCTCAGAAAAGATTGTAAGATGCTTGTAGCTAGAGCCGTTCCACGAAAAGGAAATGCGGGTGAATTGGACGTTTTGGATGACCCCCTGTTTATGGCTCCTAGGGTCTTCCTCCCCTATCTCTGTTCCCAACCCCCACTCAGTTCCCAGCCACAGCGTTTGCTGAGGTGACTCCCTCTGCAGCCCCTCTCACTGGGGCAACATTCACTCAGATCTCAGGCCCCACCCCCATGGCAGTCTCTACAGTATCACTGCCCATAACCCACCCCTCCCTAGGGACTCTACCTCAGTCCCCAACTATGGGTCTTGCTGGGGTGCCTCCCTCTGCAGCCCTTCTCACTGGGGCAATATTCACTCAGGCCTTAGGCCCCACTCCCCTGGCATTCTCTGGGGCATCTCCCCCTTTGATCCCTACTCTTCCTTAGGTACCAGCGGATTTTTTCCCTTGCCAGCCAGATCCCCTGGCCCTGCAGCCTAATCCAGTTCAGCAGGCATTCCCTAGCCCCTCCCTCACAAGAACTGGGACTTCCTATCTCCCTCCACAAGCCCCTGTCCCCACTGGGCTGTCTGGGCTGTTTCCCTTGAGAGAAGTGCCCACCCAACTCAGTGGGACAACCAGAGTGCAGGTTCCATTCTCTCTTTTGGATCTCACCCGGATTAAAGAGAAACTGGGGAGATATTCGGAAGACCCCACTAGGTTTACTGAGGGTTTTAGGGACATATCCCTACAATTTGAACTTTCTTGGAAGGATCTACATATTCTTTTCTCTGTCTATTGTACCGTTGAGGAGAAGGGGAGAATTTGGGAACATGCCCAAAAGTTTGGGGATCGTATGGCCAGCAATAATCCCATAAAATACCCCCTAGGAACAGCAGCTGTTCCCACGAGTGACCCCAGATGGGACTATCAAAAGAGTGAGGACAGGGAAAAGAGAGACTTTATGGTAATTTGCCTGTGAGAAGGCCTAAAAACTGCATTTCAAAAACAAGTAAATTTTCAAAAAATTAGGGAAATTACACAGAGAGAAAAGGAAAACCCTGCACTTTTTCAAAACCGGCTAGTAAAAACTATTAAAAAGCATACAAATTTGGATCCTGACTCCATAGAAGGGATAGTAATCCTTAGCATGTATTTTATTAATCAGTCTGCCCCAGATATTCAGAGGAAACTCTGGCAATGGGACTCCAAACACCTCAGGCCTAGTTACTGGAGATGGCCTTTGGAGTCTTTAACAACAGAGGTCTAGTTGCAGCAGAGGAGAGGGAACAAAGGAGAAGGGCCAGGGCCAGGGAACATGCTCAATTCTTGGCTGCTGCCTTGGCCAGGAAAAGACCTAGGGAGCACCGCTCCAGGACACCCCCTTTGAGGAAGGCTGGCTACTTGGGCAGTGGGGAAACCTGTTTTCATTGCCACAAGGAGGGTTACTGGTCCAAGGAGTACCCCTCCAGGGCACCCCCCAGAGGGAGCCCCAGAAACCAATGCCTGTGGAACCGTGCCCATGTGACCAGGAGGGACATTGGAGGAAAGATTGTCCCTCAGATTGGAAAAGTGGTGGAGCTGCCCCCAGTACCCTGTCCTCCAGTCTTCTCAAGACTTGGAACGACGGGAAAGCCTGGGTGCTGGCAGTGCTCCCAGTTTCTCCACCTCTCTCACCAAGCCCTGGGCAAAAACAAAGGCTAACGGTAAGGTTACCCACTTTAAGATGGCTAAATTCTCTGCTTTAACCAGTTACTCTGGCTCTACCCATCCCTTGACTCCTCGGGTCATAGGCATTGAAGGGGAAACTAAGGAATGTCTCTAAACATACCCCCTCCCCAGCCTGCTTGAGGATCTGTTGTTTAAACACTCCATCCTTATTCCCTCCTCTGACCCTACCCCCTTGTTGGGAAGGGCCCTGATGGTGAAATTAGGGAGCCAATTTTCTCTAGTTAAACCTCCCATCTCCCTTTTGCCTCTGTTCACTACATCTTCCCCTGTTTGCTTGAAAGGGTGGGAGACAGTCAAGCCAAATATTTGGGACACTGGAATTCCAGGGAGAGCTACTTCTGCCACCCCAGCTGTTGTTAGCCTCCCAGACCTTAAAGTGCTCCCCCATCTCAGCCAGTATCTGATTAAGCCTGAGACCTGGGAAGGACCTGGGAAGTACTACAACCTTTAATTGAAAAATTCCTTAAGTATAGAATCTTTGTCCCTTGTTTACATCCATGCAACACTGCAACTCTTCCCACGAAAAGGCCTAATGGAGAATACTCACAATTTATTTTTGCTTTTGAATGTACTTTTCCTGGGGAATCAAGTCCACATCAGCTAACATGGACAATTTTGTCCCAAAGCTTTCAAGATAACCCTCATTTATTTGGCCAAGCTTTGGGAAGGGATTTTAGGCACCTGAAACTAGCAGATGGTAACTTAATTCAGTATGTGCATGATAGTCTTATTTGTAGACCCACCCAGGCAGGTTCTTGGCTGCTGCCACAGAAGCCCTTAATTTCTTAGGCATTCAAGGCTATAGGGTCTCTTTGAACAAAGTCCAGATAGCATACCAGTCCATAAATTATCTGGGCCATGAACTCAAGCCCACCTCCTCTTTCTTCTTAACCTCTGAGAGAAAAAGGACAATCCTCTCTATCTATCCCTGGTCCACACAGTAAGAAGCAAGTTCGACTGTTTTTAGGCATGACTGGATTTTGTAGACTCTGGATTCCTAATTTTGGTTTTATTGCTAAACTCCTTTATGGTCCTACTCAGGGCATTGACTCAGACCAGGCTAAAGTTTCTGAGACTCTGAAAACTAATTTGACCACTACCCCACCACTAGACCTACCCAATCTGGGAAAACCTTTCATTCTGTATGTTGATGAAAGGAGAGGACAGGCTTTGGGAGTCTTAACCGATTCCTTAGGACCTGGCCCCAGGCCAGTTGATGTTTTTATTTACTCAAAATATGCTTTCCTTGTTCTACATGCCCATGGAGCAATCTGGAAAGAAAGGGGATATCTGACAGCAAAAAACTCCCCTATCAAACATGCCTTTCTATGTTTTGGCCTTGCCACAATCATCCTTAATTCTCTCCAGAAAAATTATCTTTTATGCCAGGGGAATTGTCTTTTCTTGTCTTTTGTACCTGTTTGTGTGTTTGCCTAACCTCCTTGCCAGGCTTGTCTTCTCCAGAGTGCAAGTCATCAACTTGCAGATGACAGCCCAGGCTATATACCAACCTCCGTCTGAATCCAAGGTCTCTACTCCAGTCCACTGAACCTGGCACAGCCCAGGTTCTAAAGGCTTGAACAGGACCCATCAAAGCAGGGACAGCCCCTTGCCAGCAGGAAGAAGTTTCAGGAGCTGAGATCTTCACCCTTTACCCCAAAAGAATTTGGGTTCAATCTGTTTGAGGGGGGAATGATGGGGTTCAGACTCTGGGAGCCTCCTTGAGCTCCCCTTGAATCTTCCCACTTAATCTGGCCTTTCTTACTCAAATCTAATCTTCCCATTTGTTCAGGCAGTCTCAGGAAGCCCATCAAGATCTGTATTCATTCCCATACTGCCCCATCAAGATCTCTGGATTGCCCCACCTGCTTCCCACCCAAACCCTCCATTGTCTGATATCTTCTGATAGCCTCCAGCTGTTCCCAGCCTTTCACCCTCCTTGGATTCCCTCCTTGGACTTCTCCTCCAGACCCTTCCTAAACCCCTCCTCCCATCACCCTGGACTACCAGACCACCCCCAGATCTCTCCTATACTCTTTTCTGTATTTAAGTTCAATCTTGCCTCCATGAAGGTGCTCAGATTCAGTCCAGCTCAGACTCTGTCTAGCTGGGATTGTATCTGGCCCGCTTGTGAATACAAGCGTTACAAATGCTTAGGCTCCTTAAGAGGCAACCCAATTTGGTGAATCTTTAATAAACTTTGTTTTCTTTGGCTTTAAAAAAAAAAAGTGAGTTCATGAACCTCAGGTTAAGAAGTCCTGATCTTGTCCAACCTCTTCCAATTGAGTGTCCCCCAAAATCCCTCAAACTCAACGAGTTTAAAACTGAACTCATTATCTTTTTCTCCAAACTTGCTCTCCTTCATAATTTCACTATTACTATCCAAGGTACCACCATCCTCACAATCACTCAGTCTTGTAACCTGATGTCATCCTTAGCTATTCACTCTCTCACTTCTCCCCACCCAATCAGTTGTTAAGTCTTGTCACTTTCTTAAAAAATCTCTACATATGACTCCCTCTCTCCTTTGTTTTTATTTTGAACTTATTATGTGCCAAGCAATTAGGGTTAAGTGACTTGCCCAAGGTCACACAGTTGGTACGTGTCCAGGGTCTGAGGGTGGATTTGAACTCGGGTCCTCCTGACTGCAGGGCAGGTACTCTATCCACTATGTGACTCCCTTTCCCCTTTTCTGACATTGCCACCACCCTGGAACAAGCCCTCATCACCTCATACCTGGATTTTTGCAATAGCCTGTTAGTGAGTCTCTGCCTCAGGTCTCTCCCCACTCTAATCTATCCTCAACTCAGCAGCCAAAATGCCCTTCCCTAAAACACAGATATGATGATGTTACACCTCTCCTCACTACTTTCAATAAATGCTAGTAGCTCCCCATTACCTCCAAGATCAAATATAAAATCTCAAAGCTCTTCACAACCTGATTGCCCCCTACTTTCCATTATTCTCACTTCCATACTACCTCCCTTGCCTTGGGATTCTCTCTTTCTTTATCTCTGTCTTTTAACTTCCTTCAAATTCCAACTAAAATCTAACCTTCTACAAGAAGCCTTTTTCCAGTTCCCCATAATTCTCATGCTTCCTCTCTTTTAATTATCAGTTTGTCCTGTTTGTATACAGTTTTCTCATGTCATATCCCCCATCAGGCTGCATATTCCTTGAGTGAAGGGACTGGGTTTTGTTTGTTTGTTTGTTGGCCTTTCTTTGTATCCTTAGTACTTAGCAGTGTCTGGCAGATAGTACGTGCTTCATAAATCGCTGTTAACTTCACTTACCTCACAAAAAAGGAAACTGAAACCCAGGAAAGGGAAGTGATTTGCCCCCAAAGAAACACAACTTCTTTATGAGCCCAGCAACGCCATTTCCTAAACCAGTGTCCTTTTTAATATGCCTGACTGTCTCCCAACTTACAAAAATATTTATCAAAGAGTGTGTGTTTTTATGTTTTCCTTTCTTCTTTTCCATCCCTAAATCATTCAATCTAGACACATGGAGTTATCTTATTTTCATCCAACTCTACATTAAAGGTCAATCTCCAACAGTGAGAGTGAAAACAAAGGAAGGTAAGGGGTGAATGGGGTGAAATTGATTTTCAAAAAAAAAAACAACAAAATGGGTATATTCCCCTAATTTGCCTGAAAATAAGCTAATGGCTTTTCTTGTTTCAGGTAAATGGCACTGGGCCATAGTAGTAGGGGAGGGAGAGCAATAAACTTTCTTTTGCAAATATGGGGACAGAGTCTAAAAAAGTCTTGCACTTTGCAAACTGAGATATCCCTCGGCTACAGCTCCCACTTGAAATCTGCTTCTTAAAATAGAGTTTTGCTGAAGTAAGCAAAGTCATCTTACAAGTCATTGACTGTGTAAAAATGGAACATAGAGTACTTTGCTCTTAGCCAGGATTTTCAATGCTAACCCACAATGCCGCTGAGATTCAGGGAGCTTTCATACCAGAAAAAGAGATTCTAAAACAATTTTTTTTAGGCCATCAAAAATTTATACTTGCAACTGGAGGGAAAGTCATCCATCATTCGCTTATAAAACAATAACAGCCACCTCAAAATAAAGAGTACCTTGTCTTTCTCAAAGTATTTCAGTTTTTGCAGACACCTATTAAAGAATATGATGCTATTTGGAATGTTTTGGACCTCCTCCCCTGCGTTATACTTTCTGTTTTCTTTAATTCTTGGAAATCTACGATATTTCAATAAATGAACGAATATCACTGCAGATTTAAATGAACACCCAGTGTTCATTTGTCACTGATTGGAATTCTTAAAAATAAAATTCTATTTAGTTTGTCTGGAATATAGATTCAGATTTTTAGTTGATTGTGTTTTGCTTTTCAATTTCTGAATTCCACCCAAGATTGTATAAGGGCCAGACTCAATAGTGTAACGAATATGCAATTAGATTTAGTTATCCTAATACATCATAGTATTTGAATAATTAATTTTCATTAGGAAGTGGTATTGCCTTAAATGACTCAGTAATTTCCATTTTGACCTTTTCTGTAATCAATCTAGCTTCATGGAATATCAATTAAAGTTGACAAAGTATTATACGAGCTGCCACCTAGAAGCGAGGTTGTACAATGTATAGAACACTGGAGCTGTAATCAGGAGACTGTTGTTACTGAGTTATTTTTCAATTGTATCCAACTCTTTATAACTCCATTTGGAGTTTTCTTGGCAAAATTACTAGAGTTGCTTATCATTTCCTTCTCCAACTCATTTTATAGATGAAGATACTGAGGCAAACAAGGTTACATGACTTGCCCAGGATCCCAGTTAGTAAGCGTCTGAAACCAGATTTGAACTTACAAAGACAAATCTTCCTGACTCCAGGCCCAACATTCTATCGGCTATGCCACCTAGCTTCCCTGGAATCGGGGAGACCTAAATTCAAATCTGGACTCGTACTGTGACCCTGAGTGAGTCATTTAACTTCTGCCTGCCTCCATTTCTTCATCTGTAAAATAAGGTTAATAATAGTACCTATCTCCCAGGGTTTTTGTAAATAAGAAATGAGATAATGTTTGCAGAGTACATAGTAGCCTTAAAGTGCTACATAAATGCTAGCAAGTTATTATTATATTACTAGTCTCAATATATTGTTATATGTATTGTATTACATATAATATTACATATATCAGGTCACATAATAGCACATTATTTCATATCACATTTTATAACATCATTGTATCATATATTATATTTTGTTATCATACTATACTATGTTACCAGTTTCAATATATTTCACATTGAGTATGTATAGTATATATTAATAGTAAGATACAGAAGCCAAAAAAAGCTAATGCAATCTTGTGTTATGTTGACAAGCATATCTTGCAAGAATAAGGTGTTCATCTCATTGTATTCATTCTGGTCAGTTTATTGGGGAATTGTGTCCTATGCTGGGCACCATAGTTTAGGTAGGATGCTGATAGGTTGGGGAACATCTAGGGAAGGATGATCAGAATGGTGGAAAGGCTTGACTCTGTCACGTCAGTATCAAGTGGAGAAATTAGAGTATTTAAAATAGAAAAGAAAGAACACAGAAAGGAAAAACCATTCTATACAAGTGTTGGGGGGAGGGGAGAATTGGACTTGGTCTATAGTTAAAGGATAGAATTAGGAAAACAGGTGAAACTTGCAAAGAGGCAAATTTGATGCCAAGAAAAACTTGATAATTGTACTTTGTAGTTGGACTGGGGGGAAGGATGGAAATACTGGTGAACAGGTATCAGCCTGCTTAACTGATGTAGTGCCCTACCCAAAAAAGACTGAAGGAGTCTGCTTCTGATGGCACATGAAAGCTTGACCTGCATTCTGCAACTGGTTCCAGTCTGCTGGACATGATTGATTATAGGGCTATATAATAAACTAACCACCACAACAGTAATAACAGCTAGCATTTAGATAGCACTTTAAGTTGCAAAGTGCCTATGTGTTTTCGCATTTGATCCTTCCTAAAGGCTAGTTACTGGAAAACATTAGGATAACAAGACTGTCCACTATTATTATAGTGGCTGTGGATAGACAGGTACCAGAAAGAGAAATTGAGGAAAAAAGCTTACTTTTTTCCTAACTTACTTCAGTCCCAACATGCCTATAGAGTAGATCATTCTCACTTATGCCTTTGGATTGAATATATGGCACAGGAAAGGTCCCACCAGTTTCCTTTCTTAACCTCCTCATGAGCTGATTGTCTATGAGCTTTAGGTCTTTTCCAGACCTAGCTGGTGGAGCTACCTCACACTCTTTGACCACTATCTCGCTCCACCTAGTGTATATCACAACATGGATTGTAAAAGTCATGAGAAAAAAAAGCATTACAGGCTCCAAAGTGATGGGGAGTTGAACAACCATAACTAAAAATAATTTCATCTGGGCCAGAAACAGTTGAATTAGAAAGGGGGAGGGGCAGGCCAAAAGTCAAACAGAGGACTGCAGTTACAGTCGCACCGGGAGAGTGGACAGTCTGGCCTTTGTCCACTTGGACATTGGGGGAAGAGGCCGCTGTCGTTGTCGTTTGTTATTCATTCTCAAACAGGACCATGACATCAGGGAGATGATGCCATGACAGGCAGGAAAGAGGGAAAGGTTCACCATGATAATGATGCCTTGTATCATTGGAAAGCTAAGAGGTAAGACATGGGCATAGTGGTTGCAAAGGGGAGAAGAATCTTCCCCCACCAGGATGATGAGGAAAATCCCTCTTTGGTTACAATTCTCAAAGCTGAATAAGTAAAAGGAGATGTTTTGTCATCTGACTTTACCAACTCCATTTCTAGCCTCACCTGGACTTTCCTAAGCTCTGTCTAATTGTGTTGTCCTTCAAAAAGACCTGATGAGATCGTAACACCCCTGCCAGCCCAGATCTCTTGCATTCCAGTATGGTGATTTTGTCCAAATAAAATATTCAGGCCTTCCTTCCTCAGAAACTGGAGTTAGAGCTCTTGTCAAACTTTTCATTTTAACAAGTTCAAACTAATTACAGCGGCAGATGGCAACACCAAAATAAAGTTTTCCATTGAGGACACTTAATCATATCCAAACTCTCAATACAAATGGCTGCTGCCTCATTTCAGAAACTTATTGCAGGATGCCTGGGGTTGGGGAGTACTGCCTGAGGGGGGAGAGTTGTTTGAGAATTCAGATTGTGAAAGCCACATTATGGGATTTCGTTCCTCATGGCTTGCAAGATTAGAAATGATTTATTATGTTTTTCCCTATTAAAATGTAAAATGCAAGTAATAGCAATGATCCATATTAGAAAGAGAGTCAACCTTGACATCAGAAAGGCCTGCATACAAATACTGCTTTCTGTTCAGCTGTTCATCCTTTGTTTTCAGAGAGGACCAATGACATCACAGCTGATGTCTTGACTTGCCTGTGAATTGGTTTGATGCAAACCAGAGCTGCACAAAGTCAGCAGCCTCACTTTTTCTTTCTGAGTCATAGAAGTTGGTGGCAGGACCAAAGTCAAGACGATCTTGGCAATGGCCAAGGATGCAGAGGATGACCTTGGCATCTTCAATGACTGACCCATCTTTAAGGGTTCCACAGTACCTGCTTCAGTCACATTCATGGTCCTTATACCAGTTTGAGAAATTATTTACATGCCTCCACACAACTGTAAATTACAAAGAAGTTGCCAATCTATCCTTGTGCAGAATATATTCCACACCAGAAGTTCTTATACAGATGAAACTACAAATTCCCCCCTGCCCCCAACAAATATAGCAATCTAGCTGTACAGAGGGAATATAGCTGTTTATCCTGTGACATTACATTAAAGTAGAGTTGACATTAGGCAGGGCTAATATCTCTAGGTAGGGAATGAGGCAGGGGTCTCCTCCTGCTGATTGCTTCTCCCCATTTAGAGACTTCAGCATCTACACCAGAAGGTACACAGGGACAAAGGAGACACTGTCCAATTTTGTTACTTCTTCAATATTATTCAGATGGTCAAAGTTTTAGTGAAGGAGGTTTTACCTGAAGCTACATCATGTTGGTTTTCTGTGGTTCTCCATCTT
Source organism: Notamacropus eugenii (assembly GCF_028372415.1). Classification (NCBI taxonomy): domain Eukaryota; kingdom Metazoa; phylum Chordata; class Mammalia; order Diprotodontia; family Macropodidae; genus Notamacropus; species Notamacropus eugenii. The sequence goes on from NC_092877.1 coordinate 328,250,526, forward strand.
TCTGATCTATTTTTATACTTTACTTTATTATATGGAGAAGTTGTTTGATCTCATTCTTATGAAATAAAAGTTACAAAGGACAGAATTGAGAGCTTTGATCCAAATCCTAGGGTAAGTCACTTAGCATGCCCTGACCTCAGTTTCTAATAATAGCTAGCATTTAATATAGTCCCTGCTATGTGTAAGGTCCTGGACTAAGTACTTTGCAAATATTATCTAATTTGATTCTCACAACAGCCCTGGCAGGAGAGGGCTATTCTTATCTCAGTTTTATGGTGGTAAAAGTGAAACAAACAGAGGTACGGTGACTTGCCCAGGATCACAGAGCTGGCAAATGTCTGAGGCTGGATCTGAATTCAGGCCTTCCTGACTGACTCCAAGTCCAATGCTCTTAAAGATAACAAATCTTTCTTTCTTTTTTTTTCCTTCTCTTCCTCCTTCCTTCCTTCTTCCAGATGATTAGCAGTAGATGTCACTGGACTCTGATGACTGGAAAAGAAAGTGAGGCCCATGACTTTGCACAGCTGTGTCTCATTGAAGTTCAATTCATTTGCAAGTCAATACATCACTCGATTGATGAAATTGGCACTTTTCTAGGATGAAAGATGAGCAAGAACCTTCCTTCTTACTTTACCTTCCTTCTTCCTCCCTTTCTCAACCTTTCCCTCTTTCCTTTCCTCCTTCCTTCCCTTATTCCTTATTTCCCTCTCTCTCTTTTTCCTTCCTTCCTTCTTTCCTTCCTTCTCCTTCATCATTTCTAATAACAAATCCAGTTACCCATTCTCATTACCCAAAGAATATGTGGAGAGGTAATGGAGCTATCAGAGTCCCATAATTCATAGTTGTGAGGTTCCTGAGGAACAGTTCAGTTTCTCCCTCATAGGTGTAATTAAATGATATTATGCTTCCAAGCATGTAAGAGACTTTGAATGTGAGCATTGATTTTAGGCTAAAATACAGCCTCAGACTGACATCAGATTTGACATTGATCTTGCTCTCATATCTCTTGACCCTTCCTTGACCTTTTGGATGTTGTTTCTAAGGTTAGTAATTGGTTCTAGTGCCTTTACTTGTTTCTGGGCATTACTTCCTGGAATTATATAGTCTTACTGTTACAACACATTTTTCGAATTGGAGCATAGCATTTCAAATATCTATTACATCAATTCTTTGTGTAAAAGATAGGGAAAGAAAGGGCATAATTGTATTTTTATTTAAGATAGAACATACTACCCTTTGTGGCATTTATCTTGGCCTGTGATTTCTATCTTATGGGCTATGGCCCCTAAAAAGCCATGGAGTTATTTCAAGGGATCTGAAAAATTCATATGGAAACTAAGCACCAGGGATACAAAGAAAGACACAAGATAGCCCTTGCTCTCCAAAAACTCACAGGCTAAGTGGGGAGATGACATGTAAACAACTAAGTATAAACTGCATATGTGTGTGCATGTGTGTGTGCAAGTGTATATGCATATATACACATATATACATATATATGAATATACATATATAGGTATGTATGTATATGTGTTTCCAATTTACTCTATATCTGTGTGTATATATACCTATATATGTGTGATACACACACATACACAGGGTAAACTGGAAATAATGAACAGATGGAAAGCACCAGCATTAAGGAAGATTGGGAAAGATTTCTTTTTGAAGATGAAATTTCATTAGGGTCTTTGATTAAAAAGCCTTTAAGCTTCCTTCCAGATCTAAAGTTATGATAAATCCATAACCTCAGCAAGTATGGTAACCTGAAAGAAAAAATAAAATATTATCCTCAAATTTTCCAGGTAGGATGCATAGTATATCAGAAATACAAGGGGGCGGAGCCAAGATGGGGGGGCAGAGCCAAGATGGCGAAGTAGAAAGACGCACATACACATAGCTCCGAACACACAAACCACAGAACGGCTAGAAGGGACCAAGCCAGGGCGAATTCTGCACCCAGAGACCACGGAGTATTGGAGCGAGGGAGATTCCTGCTCCAGAGAGACCTGCGGACCTCTCGCAAAAGGTCCGTCGCGCTGCAGACGCGGAGCCCAGCCCGGACCTGCGGCGGCGGTGGTGGCCACGGCTCCGAGAGGCACAGATCTGAGAGGGCTCCGGAGGCGGGATCTTCAGCAGCGGCACGGGTCCCCCCACCAACAGGTGACTGACGGGGGTGGGTAAGAGAGTCTCTTTGGCAGGTTGAGAGGGGAGTGGGGTGCCCCCAAGGCTCGGGCCCCCCCCGGGAGGTGGGGGCTGAGAGGCGGCTGTGGACGGGGCCTCCCCAAATGGGCAGGAGCCTGGATCCATTGTGGAAGGTCTGTGCATAAACCCCCAGAGGGAACTATGCCTGAGAGGCGGCCCTGCCCCTGACCACCTGAACTTAATTCTCACACTGAATAGCAGCCCTGCCCCCGCCAAAAATCCTAAGGCAGGAAGCAGCATTTGAATCTCAGTTCCCAAACGCTGGCTGGGAGGACCAGGAGGCGAGGTGGGTGTGAGGAGAACATTCAGAGGTCAGGCCACTGGTTGGAGAAAATGCCAAGAAAAGGGAAAAGAAATAAAACTATCGAAGGGTACTTTACCGGAGAAAAGACACTTCCTCCCTTCCTTTCTGATGGGGAGGAACAATGCTTGCCATCAGGCAAAGACACAGAAATCGAGGATTCTGTGTCCCAGCCCACCCAATGGGCTCGGGCCATGGAAGAGCTCAAGAGGAATTTTGAAAATCAAGTTAGAGAGGTGGAGGAAAGACTGGGAAGGGAAATGAGAGGGATGAGGGAGAAGCATGAAAAGCAGATCAGCTCCCTGCTAAAGGAGAACCAAAAAAATCTTGAAGAAATTGGCACCTTGAGAACTAGCCTAACTCAGCTGGCAAGGGAGGTGCAAGGGGCCAATGAGGAGAAGAAAGCTTTCAAAAGCAGAATTAACCAAATGGAAAAGGAGATTCAAAAGCTCACTGAAGAAAATAGATCTTTCAAAACTGGAATGGTACAGATAGACGCTAAGGACTTTTCGAGAAAGACAGATATCTCAAAACATACCGCGCAGATTCGAAAAATGGAAGATAATGTGAAATATCTTATTGGAAAAACAACTGACCTGGAAAATAGAATCAGGAGAGACAATGTAAAAATTCTGGGACTACCTGAAAACCATGATCAAAAGAAGAGCCTAGACATCATCTTCCATGAAATTATCAAGGAAAACTGCCCTGAGATTCTAGAACCAGAAGGCAAAATAAATATTCAAGGAATCCACAGAACACCTCATGAAAGAGATCCAAAAAGAGAAACTCCTAGGAGCATTGTGGCCAAACTCCAGAATTCCCAAGTGAAAGAGAAAATATTGCAAGCAGCTAGAAAGAAACAATTCAAATATTGTGGAAATACAATCAGGATAGCACAAGATATGGCACCCTCTACATTGAGGGATAGAAGGGAATGGAATAGGATATTCCAGAAGTCAAAGGAACTAGGACTGAAGCCAAGAATCACCTACCCAGCAAAACTGAGTATAATACTTCAGGAGAAAAAATGGTCTTTCAATGAATTAGAAGACTTTCAAATTTTCCTGATGAAAAGACCAGAGCTGGAAAGAAAATTTGACTTTCTAACACAAGAATGAAGAGAACCATGAAAAGGTGAACAGCAAAGAGAAATCATAAGGGACTTACTAAAGTTGAATTGTTTACATTCCTACATGGAAAGACAATATTTATAACTCTTGAAACATTTCAGTATCTGGGCACTGGGTGGGAGTACACACACACACATGCACACACGCACACATACATAGAGACAGAGTGCACAGAGTGAATTGAAGAGGATGGGATCATATCTTAAAAAAAAAATGAAATCAAGCAGTGAGAGAGAAATATTGGGAGGAGAAAGGGAGAAGTTATATGGGGCAAATTATCTCTCATAAAAGAGGCAAGCAAAAGACTTATTAGTGGAGGGATAAAGAGGGGAGGCAAGAGAAAAACATGAGGTCTACTCTCATCACATTCCACTAAAGGAAAGAATATAATGCACACTCATTTTGATAGGAAAACCTATCTCATAATACAGGAGAGTGGGGGACAGGGGCACAAGCAGGGTTGGGGGGAGGATGGAGGGGAGGGCATGGGGAGGAGAATGCAATCCGAGGTCGACACTCATGGGGAGGGAAAGGACCATAAGAAAATAGAAGTAAAGGGGGACAGGATAGGATGGAGGGAAATATAATTAGTCCTATACAACACAACTAGTATGGAAATCATTTGCAAAACTAAACAGATATGGCCTATATTGAATTGCCTGTCTTTCAAGGGGAAGGGGTGAAGAGGGAGGGAGCTAAGGAGGTTAGAACTCAAAGTGTTAGGACCAAATGTAATGTTCTTACCACTGGGTAACAAGAAATACAGGTTAAGGGGTCAAGAAAGCTATCTGGTCCTACAGGACAAAAGAGAAGACGGAGACAAGGGCAGGGAGGGAGGATAGAGGAGAGAGCAGATAGGTCACAGGGGCAATTAGAAAGCTCAGGTTTGGGGGGGGGAGGGGATAAAAGGGGAGAAAATTTGTAACCCAAAATTGTGTGAAAATAAATGTTAAAAATTAATAAAAAAAAAAAAAAGAAATACAAGAAAAATTATAGGCATTTAAAAATGAAGCCCATTAGGTAAGAAGACAGAGGCTTCTTAATTCTTTTTTTTTGGAGGGAAAAGAAGGCAAGGCAAGGCAATTGGGGTTAAGTGACTTGCCCAAGGTCACACAGCTAGTAAGTTTGTCTAGTGTCTGAGGTTGGATTTGAACTCAGGTCCTCTTGACTCCTGGGCCTGTGATCAAACCTCTGAGGCTTCTCAATTCTGAAAGACAATAGGGCAATTAGACAGTACTTGTCTAAGTAATTAGTGATTTAAAAAAGCTGCCCTTGGAATTCTTGACTGGCAAAGAAACACAGCCTCAAGGGTGAAACATTTTTCCTCTATTTAAATAAAAACTAAAGTCTCTTTGGATTGAAAGGGGCAGGTAGGTGGTACAGTGGATAGAACATCTCCAGATCTGAAGTCGGACAGACCTGAGATCGAGTGTGATCTCAAACATTTGCTAGTTGTCTGAGTCTAGTCACTTAACTGTTTGCCTCAACTTCCTCATTTGTAAAATGAGCTGGTGAAGGAAATGACAGACTGCTCCAGTATTTTTGTCAAGACAACCCCAAATGGGGTCTCAGAAAGTCAGGCATGACTGAACAACAGTAAAATTGATTGAAAGTCCGGGGACAAAAAGTAGAATATTTCGGAAACTAGGAAAAATGAAAATTGCCCACCTTCAAAGCAATGGACTTTTCTCTTTCTCTTGACTTGTATACTTAAATCAATTATCAAGGAAGACCTGTTGAATCTTCCTTCAACATATAATGATAAGCTAACACTCTATTTCCAGACAGATGAGGCTTCTTACCCCAAACACCCTTGTATACTTTTCTACACACTTTCACTAAACCCCAGTCCTCCATTTCCTCCCCTCCACCCTAAATCCTACCCATCTTGCTGGGTAGAAAGTGAAACTTCTGCCCTGCCCTGCCCTGCCCAAAAGGGCACTGACACTGACTGACAATGACCCAAGACTTAGAGAAATGTCTCCTCTTTGAATGTAGAATTGTCTAGAGCCTTGAACCAACAAGCTGTGATTTACTGAGGGAGATCCAGGACTTCATCAGCAGGGCAATCCAGAGTCACCAAGCAGGTGTGTGGGAGGGGTAGAAGAGGGAGGAGATTATACCTAAAGAGATTCTACAAAGCAAACCAGTCATTTGTGAATTGTTTAAAAGACTCAGATCTGGTAATAAAAAACCTATAATGCTGGGAGATGTTAACTTCAAGTTTTAATGCTCAATAGTGGCTTTAAAACCTTCCTATCTACATAGTCTGTCCTGGCTTCAGCTCTCCCTTTAAATACATACATTCACTTGTGACGTAAAAATTGTCCAGGATTGTTGGTAGGTAGTGCTGCCAACATACTTATCCACACAGAGAGATATTTTAACAACCACTGTATTATATGCTTGGAGTCCAGTTCTATGGTATAAAGAAGCCAATGGATGTGGGAAAACATTTTCAGTAACCTTGTATATTTTTTTAGTTATAGCAGCAAATTGAATACAATCAGAATTTTACAGGGAACAAAGGGGAAGGTAAGGATTTACAAATCAAAGAACCAAAAGCAGAAGGGGAAACTCTGTATTATGGAAAATAATAAACTGATCAGAAAATACTAGAGGGATTTAACCAGAATTTGCAGACAGAGCAGGAACTAACCCTAATAGCATTAGGGACATAGTTGATATCTCAGCTTATGAAAATAAAGATAATAAAGCTAAGTTAGAAATTATTTTATCCCCAGTTAATTAGTTATCTGACCTACAAGCTCTAGCTAAGTGAGGTGAACTGCTTTCTCAAGCAAATGGCAGCTATACTCAAGTTTTCCTATGACACAGAGGAATTCTATACAATTTTATGTTATTGATTAGATTTTCATGTCGGCATAGGTCCAGGTCCTTATGTCCTCTAAGGAAAAATGAGGGAGACAATATGAAAATAAGCTAGGTACATGCAAGATCTATAGAGAACAGATGAAAGGCAGTCTTGGAGTGACGGTATTAGCAGTAGAGGAATCTAGGAAAGACCTCTTGCAAAAGGTGAGGTTGGAACTGAGGCTCCAAGGTTGTCTAAAATGCTTTCAACTCGACAGACATTTATTAAGCAGCTATTGGGTATAAGGCCTTATGTAAAAGGAATCCCATGTTAAAATAGTCCTAGGCATCAAAGAATTTATATTCTGTTAAGTTTTAGTTATTTGTTGTGTTTGTCCTTGGTTCTTGAAGAGGACCATGACATCAAGATGATAACATGACTTGCAGTTGACTTTGATTTGAGTGAGGAAGGGTTGTGCAAGGTCACCAACCTCACCTTCTTCTCCTGAGTCATCTGGGTCCAGTGGCCAGATATTCATCAGGATGACTGGAGATGGCCCAGGATGCAGTGTGAAACCCTGACCCTTTCAGCATTCTCAGTTTGAAAGAGATACACCTATTCAATGAATATGCTTCTTTAAGTAGTTGTTCAAGGGATGGTCCCTTTAATTAAAAAAAAAAATCAGACTGGGAGGAGAAGACCCTCAGGGTTCCTGGGTAGAAGAGAAACAATTACTATTTAATATTTAAATCATACACTGAGACAAACAGTGGGAGATAATTTGAGGAGAAAGAGAAAATTAGCAGCCAAGATGATTAAGGTTTTACAGAAGACATTGGTGTATTTCCTTACAGCAACCCTGCCAGGTAGGCAATGTATATACTATGGTCCACATTTTATAAATGATCAAACTTGCCCAGAGTCACAGTTAGCAAATGGTAGAGGAAGGATTTGAACCCAGGTCTCCTGAGCCCAAGGCCAGCCAAAGATCTTTCTACCACACTACATGGCTATAGTTTAATTTCTACTTCCCTTCCCTTGCCTAATACAGTAAGTTGTATACAGTAAGTGCCAAAATTCATTCCTTTCTTTTATTGTTGTGGATTTAAAGTTTCTAATATCTGATGACCTTAGCTTTCCCTTTCCCAAATCTCTTTTCTGACTTTTCTGTCTTTTGTATGATTATCTCACCACCCCTGCACTGGTGAAGATTCCCTTTTTCTTTCCCTAATCCAAATAATTCAGAAAAGATTACCAGTTTGTTCTTGGAAATCTGATTTTTCTGTAAAAAAAAAAAAAACAATCAACAAATCAAAAAGTGTTTTCTAAGTATCAAGTATATGCCGGAAACTGTGCTAGATGCCAAGGATAATTGTTTTTTAAATTGAAATGATCTCAACTCTCAAGGAACAAAACTGTTTTCCAATTATTCCTGCAATTATCACAGAAAAACAAAAGCCTATAATCTCTAAAGTAAAAGTACTGGCAGAGACCTTTCAGTGTAACCTGTACCTGAAGAACAATCCCCTCCACCAAAAGCTTTCATCCCACCCTTATTGAAGGATCACTAGTGAAGGAGAGCACCTTCTTCTCCCCCACCCTGCCCCTTCTAAGGCTGTCCATTCTACTTTCTGTCACTCTGATTGTTAGGAAGTTTTTATTTCAATCCAAGTTTAACCTGTAACTCGACAATCTCTGTGCACCTTTTCTAGGTTCCTCCTCTGGAGCATGGTTGTGCTTTGAATAACATTGGACTGCATTATTAAGTATAACTTTTAATTAACCTAACCTGGACTGCACAGATATATTTTCTTGTATTTGTTTTCAAGACAGAACGACCTTCAGACTTCTCTCCCTTATTTGTGATCTTCCAAGCATATAATTAGCCTTTTGAAGTGGGAGGGCACCAGTAAAGTGGAAAGAACATGGAATATGACTCTGGAGACTAGGTTCAAGTCATGGTTTGATTCTCAACAAACTTTTTTTTTTTTTTTACAAGGATCATAGATCTAGCCCTGGAAGAGATTTTAGAGCTGGGAATCTCAGTGCTTTTGGTGATGGTCTCCTTTGGCAGTCTGATAAAGTATATAGAAGAATCTTTTTTAGAAACATAAAATGAAATATATAAGATTACCAAGGAAAGCAATCATACTCAATTCACAGTCAAATCCATAGATTAATCAAATCCATAGATTACTTGGGGTTCCAAAGCACTCAAGGTTGAGAATCCCTGCTTTAGAGGTTATGTGGTCCAACCCATTCATTTTACATGTAAGATATGTGTGTACTCTGAATATGTAGACATAACTAATCTACATCATGATTAGGTCTGATCTGATATCTTCTGGCACACCTCTGCAGAAGAAAGAGCAAAGGCCTATGCTTCCATCACCATGCTTATGAGCTGTACTGAAGGGCAGCAGAGACCTTAGGTGTGGCAATGATCTTTCTGACCACCAAGAAGGATCTCAGTATAAGATTATGCCTATCTAGCACCCACTCAAATATCTTAAGTCTATGGGTATATGTTTAGAAAGGAAGCCACCTCCTTGATCCTGCTCAAATGGGAAAAATAGTTCTTAGTTTATATTCACCAGTACAGCTCCTTCACACTCATTAGGGGCAAGATCTATGCCACTACCTTGTTGAGGTTCAATATTGGGACAAAATTAACCACTACAAGTCACCAAACAGTTAACAAAAGAAGGTTTACTTTGTCCTGATGCAGCAAGGATATGCAAGAAGGATACAGTGGCATTTAGCATTTCTAAACATGCCCCCATCCCACCTCCCTTATTTCTATATGGAAAAATTTGGTCAGCAGGGCAAGGTATGATGACTTTTCTGGTTTTCAAATATCTACCATGTCAGAAAGGGCCCTGGTGCAACTTTTCATGCTCTTAGGTGGCAAGAAAACTGTGTCAAACGAGGCAGGGTCAACCAAATCCAGATTTGTTGATTTTAAGATAAAAGTGGTTCCTACTTCAGGGAACTGGGGGAACTCTAGTACTATCTCACCACTAAATTCAACTTACACAAAAGACCATCAAATAGCAAATAAACCCATTTTTCTAAGAAAAACAGTAAATGGAAATTAGAGTTCTGCAGATTATAATATACCAAAGAATACAAATTCATTAAGATCTCAGCTCAAACCAGGAAAGATGGAAAGGAAGCCCCCTCTCAGCAGTCTATAGAACTATAAATCCTGAAAGTTATAGAATGTACTAAGCCTGGCTCTCATACTTGTCCATGCCAGTCTGCTATTCAAAACACTCTTTCCATCTGTCTGTGTCTACGTCTTTCTCCATCTCTTTGTGTGTGTGTGTGTGTCTGTTTCTGTATATCTCTGTGTCTCTCTTCGTGTTTCTCTGTCTATCTCATCTCTCTGTTTCTCTTTCTCCGTCTCTGCCTCTCTCTCTGTCTTTCTCTCTCTGTCTGTCTCTCTGTCTGTCTCTCTGTCTCTGTCTCTCTCTCTCTGTCTCGCTGTCTCTGTCTCTCTCTCTCTCTCTTTCTATGTCTCCCTTCTCTTTCTCTCCACTCTTTAGAATTCCTCTCTCCATGTATGTCTTTCCAGTCTCTATAAAACCTCAAGTAAATCCTTTATCCAAGTGTACAGCTTTATGCTCAATTCTCTCAGCCAATCAGCAGTCTAATCTTCCTCTGAGTTAACAATAGGTAGTCCAGGGCTCTCCATCAGCAAATATGCCCTTAGATGCGGGCAAATAGATTGTTACTTCAAAATGAAGTACCTAATCTAACCAAGGTCGTACAGGGAGTATCAGAGGCATGGTTTAACCCTAAGTACTCTGACTCTAGAACCAGGTCTAATGTTGTACTGGCACTTCACTTACAAGCTTTGTGTGACCTTGGCAAATTTTGTTAGTTACTGAGTCCCAGTGTTCTCATTTATGAAAGGGGGATAATAATATTTGCTCTACTTGCGTCAAATGACTGTTGTGAGGATAAAATGAGCTAATTTATAGAAAGTTCTTTGACATTGTGAAATGGCATCTAAATGTGAAAATTTCTATTTAGATCCTAATTAATTTAAATAATGCATCCCATGAAGTGGTCACATTATTTGGTATTTCCACTGGACTGGAACCAATTACTATATATCACATAACTCTAACTTCAAATAATATGAATTCAAATATAGGCAATTACCTCATGGGATTCATTATTCACACCAATCGAGACTTGACTGTACTTAGATCATTACCACTATGTCAGGCACTGGGGAATAAGAAGGTTCAGTAGTACGCAGGCCCTTCTGTTATGGAGTTTGTAGGGGGAATCAAAGCACAAACAATCAGAGTACAAAGTTATACACAATTAATATGTGAATAGTGACATTATGCACTTGATGAAGTCTTTGGGTGGAAAAGGTCACTAACATTTGGTGAGAGGAGTCTAGGAAGACTGGACGAGTTTTGCTTTAGGGGGGCTTTGGACAAGATAGCAGCATGAATAGTTGCATTTCAGCCTAAATCTCACCTTTTTGATTCCAAACAAGGAATACATTAAATAGAGTCATTAATATTGCAAACAGAATATAAGAAACACTGTAGGTGACCAATAAAACTAAAGCAACTCCATTTTAGTCTGTTCCTCTAGTTTGTTCTCTGAGTCTGTCTGTCTTGTTGCCCCTGCCCAATGACCTTCCTTACTTCTGGAGCAGCCAGTATATAGAACAGCCCATTTGACGGACAATAATCTATCCATTAAGGTAGGGTTATGAGAAACTGCTAGCTCAAGCAATGACCTTTCCTGGTACACATCCCCTAGACCCATCCCTAATTCCACAGTAAGAGACTTGGTCTGATCAAGAAATACCCATACCCAATTTACCTCCTGCCTGATTAAAACCTATATAAATCTTGTCTGTTGGCTCCTTTGGGAAGTCTCCACTAGCATGTGTGGGACTCCCTTGTCAGTGAACTCAATAAACCTCCTTGGTTCTGGTTTCAATTTTTTCTTTCATTGACAATTTTACCCACAATACCTTTTCACAATGTAAAGCCTGAGAAAGTGACACAAAAGATGATGGGATGGACCCATTTCTCCAGCCACAGTCACTTTATTACCTCAGTAAGGAAAATAGAGCAGCAACATGTAAAGACTCTGATTGCTGCCAACAACAACAAGTGATAGACAAAGAGTACTTTAAAGTTTATAAATTACTTGGAGTACTACCAACATTCATGCACAGTATACAGAGTAGCATCTACCATGGCATATTGCCTAGAAAAGGTAAAGCAAAAAAGAGGAGGAAAAAACTAAGAAGAAAAAGAAAGAATAATAATGAACACAAAATGAAAGAACTTAAGATGAGGCTGGTGATTGGGGGGAAGCAGAGGAGAGGGTCTGTGGGACAGCCTGAGATCAAGCTGATGGAAACAAAACCGATGTCAGGAATCAAGTGCTGACTGTAGAGGAGGGAGAAGGTGGGAAATAATCCAAAAGAATTAAATGTAGGGGAACGCAGACTAATGACATTTCTGTGAATACATCAACTGCCCAGTAAAATTAAAGAAGATATCAAAATGAACAAAAAGCAAAGCCCAACATTGCTCCATACAAAAACCACATTTTAAGATAAAGAATGTAGTAACATACTTAATGAGAATGAGAGACTGGAATAAAAATTACTATTGAATTCATCTGGAAAAAATATAAATGATGAAATAACTATTGTAAAAAACAAAGGGCATATTTTTTAAAATTTAGGATAAATAGCTAGAAAAGCAACAGTGGGACTTCTGGGAACAGAGCAGTTGTGTGTTCATCCTTTGTTTTCAAAGAAGACCATGGCATCAGAGAAACGATGACATGACTTGCACTTGACTTTGTTTTGAATGAGGGAGGGCTGTGCAGGTCACCAGCCTCACTTTCTCCTTCTGAGTCCAAAGAGAACAGTATGAATAAAGACAAAGTGGTAGGAAATTACCAAGTACATAAAAGGGTCAAGCATAACTCCAGAACATATTACACATGGAAGTGAGTCTAATTAGATAAACCTGTAAAGTCAGGTAGTACCAGACTGTAGATGGGCTTCAATGACAGGCTAAGTAATTTGAACTTTATTCCATAGACAATACGTAGTCTTTATGGATGTCAATACACCATGACCTCTAATACAGAAATGTCTTAGAGAATAAGGATTGGGCTTGCAAGATACTGTTAAGGACACAACTGCCATTGATTTTGTGACACAGAGTCATCACCATGTAGCCTCACAGTTTATTCTGTGCCTAAAACATCAAGCAACTTGCTTTTTAGACCAGTGCATAAAGTCTTCCCAGAGATACCCAACACAGATATAGACAAGCAGGGGAGAGGCGAGGAAGAAATCACACAGATAACCAAACTTCCCATAACTATACTGCTTTTCCAGGAAAAAAAAATCTGACTTAGATTACTTCATCTTTCCTATTGCCAATATAATCATTCCTACAAGCCACGGTCTAAGAACACATTTCAGAACACTGGCTCAGAAACATGGTTATAACCCTGCTTATGCTGCTAAAATACAGATTAAGACAACTACCTATTGACAACTCCCATGATCCTCTTTTTATGTCAGCTGTCCTGTTCTCTGATTCTAGTAATTACTTATGACTTTAGGTTCACTAAAGTGTTGGTTGATTACACATAGAGGTTATTGAGATGTCTTTTATCTTGGGCATTATTAACATGAGTTGGATGATAGCCCTACTCTAAAGGTCTTTAGCTTGGACCAAAACTTGACATCTGAAGCAAAATTTAGGTAGGATCATACATCTTGTACTGAAAGGGACCTCAGAGGTCATCTAGGCCTCCTCCCTCATTTTATAGAGAAGGAGACTGATGCCTACAGAGGTTAAGTGGTTTACAAAAAGTAATATAATAATTCTTGGAGGTGGGGATTTGAGCCTACATTCTCTAACTCCAGGGTCAGTGTTCTTTTCTCTGTCCCATATTACTTCATGTTTTGTAAAATATATCCTTACTCAGGCTATAAATTATTATTATAATTCTTAATACTAATTTTGCTAAGAAATGTAGTCAGTATCATATAGAACAGTTAAATGATAAAAATTCTCTTTATTTTCTCTCTGTTATCAGACCCAATGTGATTTCAGAGATATGTACAGAAGAATTAAAACCCTTTAGGTTACAGACATTCTTTAGAAACTATTACTATGTTGGTTTAAAAAATAACTTCTCTGGCTCTTCTGGCAGGAGTGGGGAAATCTGGCTAGTGGAGTAATTACATTTAATCAGCTTCTATTTCCTTTTCATATAGAACAGATTGAGACATGGCGTCCTTTACAGTTCCCATGTGGTTGGTGGAGGCACATTCCACATCAGGGACACCACATTTCCTCTGTTGGGTTCATCACGCTACATCAGAGGCAGCAGTTTCTGAGACATAATGTTAATGGCCAGTATTGCCCAGAACTCAGTGGAATGATTTTTTTGCCTACTATGACATATGAGAACTATTTGGCAGGCTGATTGAAGAGGCCTTTATTTTTCTGTGAAATTCTCTGGATGTCATTTTTCAAGAAGGATGTCATTTTTCAAGTTCAACAAACTTGAACCCAAGTTTGTTTAAATTCAGATCAGAGGTGCCAAACACAATTGTTTGCTTGTTTTTATTTTATTTTTTCCTGGCAATTTAGAGACACTACCCTGAGTTGGACTGTTTATTGTAAAGAGGTTTTAAGAACTTTATGAACATGTTTCAGAAACTTAAAGAATTGGCAAAGCACATGCTGTCTTCAGTCTGAGCATTTCCAAAGAAAAGTTTCTGCTTTTGCTTTTAGGAAAATGAATTTAAAATTTTTATGATTTCAAAAAGATGGCTTATATTCACAGAAGTTTAGAATGCATCTATGTGTGTGTCTGTCGATATCTAAAAGTCTAAAGATGATCAAGGAAGAGAAGAAAATATCCAGTAATTTCCAGGTACTTAGATATTACTTTTAGACAATGTGTCAGGCATAAATAATATGAGTAAATGTGTGTGTGTGTGTGTGTGTGTGTGTGTGTGTGTGTGTGTGTGTGTTTTGACCAAGGGCAGAAAATCTTTGAAGAATATATACTAAAATATAATCCTGTTCCTTCTGGGATACTATGGGGATGAGATTGGGGTAGTGCTAAACAAGTGTGGGTTCCTTGTGAGGGAAACTCATAGAGTGTTACTCACTGGCTTCATCATATGGGAAGAGGAGATAATGAAAGCAGCAGATGGTTTTTGAAGAAAATGAGCCCACATGCTCTCCTTAGCACCTTGGTTTGGCTGTAAGCTCATCAAAGAGCAAACAAGAGCTGATGACAGCAATTGCTGGCTAATCTTAATATTATTTCAGTACTTCTGTGGTTGTATGATTTTATCACTGTGAGTACTCCCTTTACTGGTGCTGATCTGAGCCCTAACCATACCTTCTCATTTTGTATGATTCTTTTCTGAGATGTCCTATAAATCCTCCAACCATCTATAATGCCATAGGTTATTCTTTATTACTTCTACTGGTCCATTTCTTATTGCATCCACTGTTCTCATATGTCTGGCTTACCTTCTTTCCAAGAACACACCTCCTCTGAATGCCTTAAAAAGTAGAATTGGTCAAATGGAAAAGGAGGTCCAAAGGCTCACTGAAGAAAATAATACCTTCAAAATTGGAATGGAGCAAATGGACGCTAACAACTTGATGAGAAGTCAATTGTAAAACAAAAACAAGAGAATGAAAAAGTAGAAGACAACATAAATATTTCATTGGACAAACAACTGACCTGGAAAATAGATCCAGAAGAGATCATTTAGAAATTTGTTGGACTTTCCAATAACACATTTCCTCAATATATCCCTCAAGCAATTTCTTAGACATGTTTCGTATCCAGCATCTGCCACTCCTTTACATTTGGGTCATCCATGACTTTGATTTTTCAGCAATTGCTTTTTAACAGATTAGCAACATTACAGAACAACCGTAAGAACATTTGTATGAAAATGTTGGGACGTAGCTTAGATCCATCAAAAGCACTGCCCTATTTCCCAAGTACAATTCATCCTGTTCTCTTCTTATCTGTCATTTAATATTGAATCCAGTTCACTGTCCAATTGGAGTCCCTATCCTAGATATACTAAATTCTAGGGATTGGCTGTCAAATTACAGGTACAGACCACAGACATTATTTATTCATTTAATTGTTTTCTCCTTTTTGGAGTATTAGGTTCCTTTATTTGGGATAATAAGAAATCTCACTGAGAAGTTCCTCCATTGTGCTAGGGTCTGATTGTAATCACAACAATATCCTACACGGAGAAGACATATGTGTAATACCTCATCCTCTACAGGAAGTACTGTTTCACCAAACCTTTACACTGGACTTCCCTTACAACAGCAAACATCTCTGTTGAGCATACATCTCCCTATTTTCTACCTAATTTGATATTAATGATCAGAGAGTCATTGAATAACTTATTCCTTCAGTGGCATTTATCAAGGAATTTTGCATGATTATAATATATTTCTGAAAGATGCTTTTGGGAGAGCTTTTTATCCTGCATTTTGCAGTAAAGTGCTTTATCTTAATAATCCACAAATGATAAAAACAGCAGGGTATTGTATCTTGTGTACCTTTCAAGAAATTGTGTGAAAGTAAAGATCTAGTTGACTGTAGAGCATCATTTCTCAAAGCTACCTATTCTCTTTTCATATTTTCATCAAGGACACCTTCAATATTCAGCACTATAATATTGAGAAAGATTTTATAAAGATGAGAAAGCTGGCTTCAGTGGTTACTGGTGTCTTCTCAATGCACATAGTAATCACTTAACAAATATTTGTTTATAGGAACAGAAGAAAAAAAGGGAGGCAAATCCACCGACCTCTCAAATCCTGTGAATTTGAACCCACTGCCAATGACCAAGAACATGATAGAAGTTGAAAGGAATCTTATTACCTTAAAAAAAAATGGGCAGGCCTGAGGGAGTTGAAACTGAGAAGAAACTAAGCTAATCAAAAGACATGTCTAATGGAAGACCTTTTACTAGTTAGCTTGGTGCAACTATGAATCTGACTCACTCACTACTGGGCTGAAATTTCCCTGAGGCTATGGGCTACTTGCACAAAAACAACTGTGACCACTCCTTTGTAGAAAAGAGACTTCAGAGAACCAACAGATGGCAGCAGCTCAATGGAAAATCGAGAGAAGGTTACTATAACTTAGAAAACCAGCAGACAGAGAAAACAGATCCACAGAAGATAGACAAACAGATCCACAGAAGATCTCAGCAGAAGTGCCTAGAATTCTAGCAGAAGACATCCCCAGACCAGACAATGTTAGCAAGAAAGCAGAAAGAGTTAATTTAGAAGCAAAATGGAATTTTCCTGGTGAAACATATTCTCCCTTTCATGTTGCTACATGTCGTCACTTTTCTGGAAATTTATGGGTATGTGTAGGGAGATTCTCCTTGTCATTTATCTCACTTTGTTCTTTAATTAAATGACTTTTGCTTCAGCTTGATGTGTCTTCTGTTCAGGTTGGATTAAAAAGAGAACATAGTGGGAGTAGTATGAATTACACTTTTAAATTGATGCCTTGAGTTGGAACTCACATTGGAGGAGGGGCCAAGATTAAATACTGAAAGAAGTGAATTAATATTAGGCATCAAGGAACACTTATTGATAGGTTGGTGACGGTTTATCAGTATCACCTAAAAGCCATGCTTACCCTTTCTTAATATTAAATGGTTGAAAAATTTCCCCGCAGTAATTTATTGGAGCATTGCCCATCCACCATCATGGAAGCTATTGCTAATCATAGCCAGTCCTGCTGTTCTGATATTGATAACTGGAAAAAAATAGAATTCAAAGCCAACTCCTTATCAGTGAGTAGAGTATGTTTAATCCAAGTACAGAAAACAAGCACTATAAGAACTTCCTGACTGCAGTTCTAGGGTAGGTTTGGACTAAGCAGAAGAAGCAAATTCCAAAGATTATGCAACATTTGGTGGCATTTCTCACCATAAAGGGCTTTGGTTAAGTTCTACCTTTCCTCTCTAAAAATTCAATTTGCTAATAACCCTATTGGCTTTACCTGGATAGATATCCAGTTGTTCTCTGGACTATTCTTAAATTATGTTTCTTAAAGCAAAACTAGACAAAGCAAATTATATTTAATTTAACAAAGCAAACAGCTAATTCAACTGACCCTAAGGAAATGACTAATCAATGGATCAATGGATTGATCAATAGATTCATCCCATTTGATCCATTTGTGGAATGAACTTTCTAAGCCTAACGGACAATGGAGACAAACTTTGACATACAAATGGTTACACAATCTCAATAACTCAGAAGTGAAAAATTAAAGAAAAACTGAATGTAAACCCAAGAGTACGCTGAAAGACACAGTATGCAAGTCTAAACCTTTTTTGGTTTGCAAATGTCTTGAAATAAATGAGACTTGGCCAAAATATTGTCAGGAAATGGGACACTGAATAATACTTGTAAGCTTAAAGGAGAACCTTCAATACTGACACAAAACAGAGTAGCCACTGGAGCTGATTACTCTCAGTACAATCACAAAACCATGGGTAAAAGACTCATGAAAATTCTGCCTTGAAAAATAGAGTAAAGAATTTTATGTCTGAAAAATGGGGATATCAACCCAGTGGAATCTACTGTTTTAAAGTAGTAGCTGTTGATGATTGTTTGATAAAATATTTATCAAAGAGAGTTGATGCAGTCCAGCTTTTCCCACGTGGCTGAAGAGTCATCTCTAGAAAAAAAAAAGGATAAAACAACGATTTTTTTTCTAAGATTCTAAAAGGATTAAAAAAAACTTTACTTTCTCTGAAATACCGTTTATCCTTGATCTTCTAACCTAAAATGGTTGGAAGTTTCTTTATAGAATCCTTGACATAACTTGAAGTGTGTATTTACTATGCATTAAAAAAATCATTTTAAAAAACATCAGTTTGGCAGTTTCAATGTGCATGTTTTCATCCTTTTGTAGCAGAAACAGAGAGGCTGAAAAAGACAATAACTTGGAAATTTTAACAATGTCTTGTCTTGACAAAGTCTGCTACTGCTACACATGGTATTCTAGGGGAAAAAGGAACAAGGGGTAAAAGGTTTAATTACAGTGCTGACTTTATGAAATGGATAACTGCTGTTGCTATTTTTATTATTATATTCTAACTCTAAATGGTTGTGATGATGTGGTGAGAAGGAGCATCTACCTTCTTGACTGGTGCTAATTATGCTCAGTTCTGGTCATGTCTGCAAAGACATCCTTAAAATGTAAGCCCCTTGAGGGAAGGGAATATTTTACTTTTGTCTTTGCAGCTCCACTGCTTAGCGCAATGTCTGGTAGATTCTAAGTGACTCATAAATGCTAGCTAATTGATTGATTGGTTGATTGGAGGGTGTCCAAGGGAGTCAACCAGAATGGTGAATTGCCTTGAGTATATCCCATGTGAGGACTGATTTAAAGAACAGGTAATGGCTATTTTTTCCTGGAGAAGAAAGAAAAGACTCAGGTTGAACATAATGGCTATCTTCAGTACTTGAGAGACTTTCCCCTGGAGGAGGAATTGGCCTCATTATGTTTGTTCTCAGAGAATAGGACATGGAGTAATGGGTAGAAGTTATAAAACCAAGTTAATTTAGGCCTAGTGCCAGGATAAACTTCCAACAATTGGAATTATACGAGAGTAAAGTGGGCTGCCTTATAAGGGAGCAGAGCTCCTCCACACTGGAGGTCTTTGCTCTGGACTTTTTTTCTCTGATTATTCTCTCTGAAACCAACTATCAGAGGCCATGCATGACTGGAGGGATGAAGACCATTCAGTTTTGCACTTACTGGGACCACATCCACCTGATGTAGCCTCTATTAGAATCCAATCTTTTCCAGGGAAGGGACTACCTCATTGTAATTTGTATCTCTAGCATTTAGCACAGTGTAAGGTGAAGAGCAAATACTTGATAAATAATTTTCATTTATTCATTTGTAAAGGGCTTCTGGATTAACAGCATTTAACCAGTCCCTGAGATTCCTTAGAATGGTGACATTCTATAATGCTGCATAGAAGTTGCAATGAATTGTATGTTAGCTAACTTGGGCCTCAGTTTTCACATTCAGTAAAATAAGTAAGTTGGACTAGCTGATCTCCAAAAACCCTTCCAAGTATGTTAGAAGGCAATCTGAAACTCAAAATTCCTTGATTCTCCAGCCACCTCCTATGACGAAGAGTTTATCAAATAATTTTGAATAGTAGTTTCCATTTAGCATCACCATTTGATTAATTATGCTCAGCAGGCTAGCTGAAATATCATTTCACAGGGTACTGTTTTTCTGTTTCATTGCTAGGGTTGTTAATGAGTGTCATTCCTTGAAACACTGGTGGAGTATCTTTGAAGCCCAATCCCGCCCTTCCAGTTGGTTTGTTCCCAATTCCTTCATCCTATTCTTTGAGAATGCAAGAGCAGAAACCTTGCTATTTTCTTAAGAAAGACAAGCCATAGTCATAGCTTTAGACATCTAAAGAAATAAAAAGCAAAACTTAAGAAATTAATAGGGAAATATGAAGTCTTCCCTTTCAAAGGAATATAGAGATGTGATTTATTGACAGCTAACTCTGTATTAGTCACACTATTTTCAGAGATTAGTATTTAAGCAGAGAACTATTAATTCCTTTTAGTCATCTCATACATACTTATTCATATGAAGATATTAAGGCACCCTTTCTATTTAGTAGTCAGAAAGGCAAATGATAAGCATTAATTGATCCTACAGGCATTAATTTGGCAACTTATGATGTACCCAGCACTGTACATAAAGCAATATCTCTGTTAAAGAAGATATGGTTTATTCATAGGATCAAAGCATTATGAAGAAGAAGGAGCCTTCAGGATCGCTCAGTTTTGCCCCCTAATTTTACAGAAGAGGAAACTGAGGTCTAAATAGGAGAAATATATTACTCAATATCTCAGAGGCATAAAGTAACAGAGGTAGAATTCAATCTCAGGTCCTCAGACCCTCAAACAGGATTTATTTCATTACTGTATTACCATGCAATATGGGGCATATACAACACTCAGCTGATATAGTTAGAAGCAATGCATAATTAAGTGGGCAATATGGAGGTATATGTAGATTGTCTAAGTATTAATAATAATAGCAAGCATTTACATAGCACTGTAAGGTCTGAGAAGCACTTGAAATATGGTATCTCATTTGATCCACACCAGAACTCTGTGGCAGATGAGAAAACTGAGAGAATTGAAAGTCATTTCCTCAGGGTTATACAGCTATAAAATACCTACAGAACACTTTGAACTCAGGTCACGTTGACTTCAACTCCATATTGCCATTTAGCCGTCTAGCTCCCAATCAGTACCCAAGAATTAAAAGTGGAAAAGTTCGCTGTAGGATGAGTCGGCTTAAGGAAGAATATACAGAGAAGAACAAGGCATAGGATTGGAAGAACAGGATGGAAACAGAAAACATCAAATAAAATATGGACCACCCTCCCCTTGAACAGTAGACTAGGTCTTGCTCTTCATCTCTGATTATCACCATAGACCTAAAAGAAAATGTCGTTTTTGTTCTGTGTTGCTATGTTATCAATATTACCCTGAATTTACAGTACTCCTGGAGGGAAATACACCAGTCTACAGGAGTTGGCCTAAAGAAAACATGGCGGCTTCCATTGAATCTCCACAGGAAAGGGCATTTGATATCTCTGCCTGGTCTTCCTGCTTTCTGCTTTGGTTTGCAATTCTTATTTGTGGGGAGTATTTTCTATAGGCCAATGCATCTGTTTGTTTCTTGTAGTGAGAGGAGTATTAATAGCGTCTGAAAGTTGGCATTTGCAAGGGTAGGTTAGGCCTGTGCCAGCTTTGAAGGCCAAATGGAATTTTCATAGGTCTACTGATTTTTAATATCATTTGCAAAGCTGCTGTCAGAGTCAAATCCTTCCTCTCTCCAATGCTAAAAAGAAAAAGAAAAAAAAGTTTTCACTTAATCTCATTTTCTTCCAGAATTTCTCTCTGAGGTTAGTTCCCCATTTTGCAATTAGAGAAACTGAGGCCCCCAAATCTGCTATGAAACCAAAAACAAAGACTGAACTTTTCTGATGTCTGCTCCCAAGTTCCAGTTAAAATATCTTTTAATGGCAGTGGAGCTTCACTCAGACATTATGTTCTCTTTATGAGTCAAAGTCTCCCTCAGAAACACATAGTGTACAGACAGAGGCAGTCCTTTTTTGGAGCAATATTCACTCCTCTGAGTTCTTGCTCCATTAAATAAGAAGCAGATATAGAGAAGTGTGAAGGAGAAGCTGTCACATTGCTTAGTCTCACCTTGTTGGATTTCATATATATAGAGATATAGATACATACACACACACACATACACACATACATATGTGTGTAGGTACATGTGCACATATGTGTGTATATACGGATATTCATATGTTAATTATATTGTACATATACAGTTTAGTTCGAAAACTCCAAATACTAGCTACCACATACATAAAACTTTAACATTTATTTGCAAAGTGCTGTATAAATACTAACTCACTTTTATCCTCACAGCAACCCCAGAAGATAAATACAATTATTGTTCTTGTTTTATAGATAACAGAATTTAGACAGGGTAACTGATTTGACTACGGTCACACAGCCAGGAAGTGTCTGAAGCTGGATTTGAACTCAGGTCTTCCTTGATACATTCCTAGCACTCTATCCACTGCACCATCTTTGTACATGCTGTCTTCCTCCAACGGAATGTGAGCTAATCTGAAGAAGTTATAATGAATTCAATGAAAGGCAAGGGAAGGGAAGGCAAATAATATTTATTAAGTGTTTACTAGGTGCCAGGCATTATGCTAAGCATTTTACCGCTGTGCCTGGCACATAGTAAGTGTTTAATAATTGCTATTTTCCTTGCCTTTCTCTGAATTCATCAGATTCATCATGTTTTATGGCACATTTATATTTTATTGCGTTGGCCTACGCAATTTGTTCAGGCATTCCCCAATCAATGGGCATAGTTTTCTTTTCTTTCTTTCATTTCCTTTTTTTCTTTTTGTGACAACATTCAGAATGTTCCTGGGACTATTATGTTATATACGGGGGCCTTTGTTTCTGTCATTGAGACCTATGGGATAAAAGGGAAGAATCAGGATGGCTGAGTAAAGTGGATGAATTGTTTATTGACTCATCTCTAGACAGTTTATTTTTACCCTGGAAAAGGTTTATACAAAAATTAACTGTGCAGAAACTATGTGAGGGAAAATGTTGAAACTACCTAAGAGAGCATATAGGTCTCCAGCGTGTTAGAAGCATGTGTTGATCCCAGGGCAAGGATGTGTGTATGACAAAAATATTTATATAACGCCTACTATTCACCAGACAGTGAGCTAAGGACTTTTCTACAAATAGAATCTTGCTTAATCCTCACAACAGCCTTGCAAGGTAGATAGTGCTATTATCATCAATTTAGAGTTGAGGAAACTGAGTCAGAGGTTAAGTGACTTGCCAAAGGTCACACAGCTGATAAATGTCTAAGTCTGGATTTGAACTCTGGTCTTCCTGACTCTAGGCATAAGGTTCTATTTCCTGGGACACCAGCAGCCCGTAGCAATGGTTTTCATTTACATGAAAACAATTGACATTCTAATTATAAATATTTCTCCTTCATTCATTATAGCAAATCTCCCACAGGCCTGCATATGGTTATTCAATTGACTTGAAAATAAGGCAGACTGAACTTAAAAAGTTTTAAATTGGCATTCCTTTCTATTAGTAAGACTTAATTGCAGTCATTTACGTTCTGACATTCCTATGCTTCAATTTGTTTGCAAGTTTTGAAAAATATGCTGAATTTCGAGTTAGAAACCCTGGCTTGGAATTGCAGTTTTTGCTATTAATAATCATAGCTAGCATTATATAGCTCTTAGTATGAGCCAAGCACTTTATAAAGATTATCTCATTTGATCTCAATAACCCTGGGAAGGAGGTACTATTATCATCCCCATTTTACAGCTGAGAAACTGAAGTAGACACAGGTTAAATGGCTTGCCATAGTAAATGTCTGAGGTTAGATTTGAACTCAGGTTTTCCTGACTCCATGCTGAGCACTCTATGCACTAGCTGCCTCACTGTCCATATGACCAAGATCAAGTCACTTAACCTTTCTGGGTTTCAGTTTCCATATGTGTACAATGATGTGGTAGGGGTAGAGAATTTCTAGAGTTTAATTCAATTCAAGAAGCATTTACTAAGCATCTACTGTATACTACATCCACTGGATACAAGAACAAAAAAAAATGTAAGGTCCCTCCCAGCTCTAAATCTATTACTCTATGATCCGTTTCTCAACTTACAAATTGTAAGCTATGATGGCTGTTATCCATCCTTTATCCTGGAAGGGGACCAATGACATCAGGAAGGGAATGTCTTGACTCACAAGTAAATTTGATTTAAGTGAGGCTGGGCTGTGCAGAGTCATTAGCCTCACTCTCTCTTCTATGATTGGTTGGTCCTGAATGTCCATGAAACTGAGTCTACATTCTTTTCTAATCTAATTTACACAGATTCCAGGATCAAGGACTAATATTAAATAGGCAGGTCACTAATATGGTAAGTGTGCCCTTTTCCCCTTACGTCAAAATGATTGAGAATGCTTTGTGAGTACAGGAAAGTGTTGTAACCTGTTCTGCGTAATTATAATATCTAATTACTAAAAATCAATAACCATTAGGGCAGATTTCCCTCCCATCTATGTCCTAATTTCCTTTGGACTATGCAGATGTTCTCAATCCTGCATGTCACATTCGGAATAGCTAGATAGCATTTGTAAAGCATTGGAGAAATCACAGGCCAGTGGGGACTTGAGGGTAGTTTAAAGAATAAATTGATAAGACAGAATAGAATACATTTCACACTTATATAGTATTGGGAGTCACTGAAAATAGATGGTGATAATTAAGATTAAACAAGACTGGATATTTCACAGGAAAACAAATACAATGGAAGTCATACCATATCAGAATCCTTATACATCAATATAAATACATTAATAATAAATACATAAATTATACATCAGTATAAATATATGGTATAGTCTAATCAAGTGCTTCTCAATCTCTGGTTCTTAAGTTACTGCAACAGATTCATGAATCCATATGTAAAAATATTAAAAACAAACAAACAAAAATAAACCTCCTGGCTTCGTAGGCATCCTTCAAGACTTAACTAAAATCTCACCTTCTGATGGAGACCTTTCTTGGTTTCTCTCCTTTCTCCTTCCTAGCCCTTCCTACCCTACTGCTAGTCCTTTCCGTCTAAGGTTGTCTTCCACTTTCTTTTTTTCCTTTGTCTCTATTTCTCTCCATCTTTCTGTTTAACTCTCTCTCTGCCTCTCCACACACAGACACAAACACACACATTTGTATATGTATGTACATATAAGGAATATATATGTATACATATGTATTCTCCACCTCCTCCTCCCCCTCTCCCCATAGAATGTGATCTGTCTGACCCACTGGTAGGTCTGCATTCCAAAGAAATCAAAGCAAATGGAAAAGGACAATTTATAGAAAAAATATTTATACCAGCTCTTTTTGTGGTGGTAAAAAATTGAAAATTGAAGGGATGCCCATCAATTGAGGAATGGCTGAGCAAGTTATGGTATATGATTATGATGGAAGACTATTGTGCTATAAGAAATGACAAGCAAGATTTTATCAGAAAAACATGGAAAGAACTACATGAAGTGATGCAAAGGGAAGTGAACAGAACCAGAACAACATTTTACTTAGTAACAGCAATCTTGTATGTTGATCAACTGTGAATGACTTAGCTATTCACAACAATACAATGACACAAGACGATTCTAAAGGACTTATTAAGAAACATCCTTCAGCTCCAGAGAAAGAACTGATGGAATCTGAATGCAGATTGAAACATGCTTTTGTTAACTTTATGTTTCTTGTTTTTTTCCCCCAGGTTTTGCATGACTGCACATAAATAGTCTATATTTAATTTCTTCTCCTCTTGGAAAGGGTAAGGGAAAAGAAGGAGAGAATTTGGAATTAAATATCTTAGAAAACTAAGTTAAAAAATCTTTTTACAGATAATGTGAAAAAATATATATAAATTTTTTTAAAAAGTGATCTCCTTGTGGGGAAGAGAGATGGTGCAGGGACTGTGTTATTACCTTTTATTTTTCATCTTCAGGGCTTTGCAGAATACCTGGCACATCGTAAGCATTAAATCAAAGCTTTTTGAGTGACTGTGGACTGAATCTATCATATATCTCATACACATCTGCATTTCTCAAATTTCTACTATTTCTCAAATGCATATAGAGGCTATTGTGATGAAAAAGATAAAGAAAATTCAGGTAAAAACATTATTTACTTGGGGCAGTGTTGTTATGCATTTCCTCAGTCAGTGGATACTAAAAGGAAAATTCAATTTAATTCAATAAACACTTGCTATTTACCTACTATAACCAAGTGGGAATATAAAAACAATGGTAAGAAAAAATATTAACAGGATCATAGATTTAGACTTCCTGGGTCAAAAGAACTGATATTCTACTAGAGGAAAGAATTTAATAGATAAGAAAATGTAAACTGATTTAAGGAGAGGGGCATAGCAGTTAATTTACTTGACTTTCAGTGTCATTAATCACTCTTGACTTTTGGAATTTCTATTTTGGTGTTTCATTGGGGATTTTAAATTTATCCTTTTTCTATTTTTTTAATCGCATGCCTAATTTATTGATCTGCTCTTTATTTTATTAATGCAAATATTTAGAGACAGAAAGTCCCCCTAAGTACTGCTTTGGCTGCATTCCATAAATTTTGGTATTTTATATCATTGCTGTCATTATCTTTAATGAAATTATTGATTATTTCTATAATTGTTTCTTTGACCAATTCATTTTAGGATTAGATTATTTAGTTTCTAATTAATTTTTAATCTATGCTTCCAAAGCATATTTATGGAATGTAATTTTATTGTATTATGATCCAAAAAAATGCATTTAATATTTCTGCTTTTTTTTGCATTTGGTTGTAAGGTTTTTAATGCCCTGATACATCATCAGTTTTTGTGAAGGTGTCATGTACAGCTGAGAAAAAGATATAATAATCCTTTCTATTCCCCTTCATTTATCTCCAGAGGTCCATCATATCAATTTTTTTCTAAAATTTTATCCATCCTTAATGTCTTTCTTGCAGCTAGGTGGTGCAGTGGATAGAGCACCAGTGCAGGAGTCAGGAGGACCTGAGTTCAAATCTCGCCTCAGATAGTTGACACTCACTAGCTGTGTGACCTTGGGCAAGTCACTTAACTCCACTTCATCCTAGGTCATCTCCAGTCATCCTGGTCACTGGATTCACATGGCTCTGGAGAAGAAGTGAGGCTGGTGACCTGCACAGCCCTCCCTCACTCAAAACAAAGTCAAGTGCAAGTCATGTCATTATTTCTCTGATGGCATAGTCTTGTTCATCAACAAAGGACAAACACACACGTGGCTGTATTTATTTAGTTCTGTGAGGGAAAAAAAATGAGGACCCCCTACTAGTGTAGTTTTATTGTCTATTTCCTCTTCTAACTCATTTAACTTTTCCTTTAAAAATTTGGATACTATGCCATTTGGTTTGGTGCATAAATATTTAGTATTGATATTACTTCATTGTCTAAGGTACCTTTTAACAATGTAGGTTCCTTGCTTTTCTCTTTTAATTAAGTCTATTTTTGCTTTTGCTTCATCTGAAATCATCATTGCTTTACCTGTTATTTTTTTTTACTTCAGCTGAAGCATAATAGATTCTGCTCTAGCCCCTTATTTTTATTCTATGTATATTATTCTATGTATATCTCTTAGTTTCAAGTATGTTTCTTATCAAAACAAAACAAAACAAAACAAAAAGCCATATTGCTGATTCTAGTTTTTAATCCATTCTGCTATCCACTTCTGTTTTATGGGTGAGTTCATACCAGTCACATATGCAATGATGATTATTAATTCTGTATTTCCCTCCATCTTATTTTTTCTTTGCTTATCCCTCTCACTTTCTTTACCCAGTCCATCCTCAAAAGTTTTTTTTGCTTCTGATCACTAACTTCCTTAATCTACCCTCTCTTCTACCAGCCCTCCTGCCTTTCTCACATTCTCTTTCCCCTGATACTTCCCTATAAAGTAAGATATATTTCTATGCCCAACTGAGTGTGTATATGTATTCTTCCCTCTTTGAACCAATTCTTATGAAGGTGAGGTTCAAGCATTGCCCTGTACCACCACCCTCCATTTTCCCCTTCACTGTAGAAGTTCTTCTTTGCACACCTTTTATGTAAGATAATTTCCTCCATTCTTCCTCTCCCTTCCCCCTTCCATCAGTACATCCTTCTTTCTCATTCCATTTTTTTGTGATATCATCTCAAAATAATTGCCTCACATCCATGCCCTTTGTCTATGTAGACTCTTTCTAAAAGTCTTAATAAAAATAAAGCTCTTAGAAGATATATGTATTATCTTTCCTTACAGGAATATAAGCAATTTAACCTTAAGTTGCTTATGATATCACTTTCATGTTTACCTTCTCTAGATCCTGTGCTTGAATGTCAATTTTTTTTTTATTTAGCTATGGAATTTGGCTATAATATTACTGGGAGTTTTCATTTTAAGATCTCTTTTAGGAGGTGATTGGTGAATTCTTTCAACTTCTATTTTACTGTCTGGTTCTAAAATATTAGGGCAGTTTTCCTTTAAAATTTCTCAAAATGTAATAACCAGGCTCTTTTTTCAACCATGGCTTTCAGGTAGTCCAATAATTCTTAAATTATCTACTCTTGATCTGTTTACAGGTCAATTGTTATTCTAAATATTTTACATGACTGATATTATTACATGAATTTATCTGGGTTGCTGCCTCTAATCTGCCATTTTTACCCACTCCAGTTCATATATTTGAGATATTTATTGCATATGGACAGTGAGTATGGCCAAAAATTGAGTATGAAGATGCTAATAGGCTGAATTCCACTTGGGAATTCTGTTTGGGACATTATGTAGCACTATCAATGATTTCAAGTGCCTCTCCAGCACAAAAACCCATCTTTTGAATACAAATTTACATTCAGTGATGTTGAGAAACATAGTTGGGAATAGTTTAAAATATCATTCACTGAAGAAATCCATAGTAGAGACAATATGGTCTTGAAAGAATTA
This sequence comes from Notamacropus eugenii, assembly GCF_028372415.1. NCBI lineage: Eukaryota > Metazoa > Chordata > Mammalia > Diprotodontia > Macropodidae > Notamacropus > Notamacropus eugenii. The sequence continues at coordinate 328,279,237 of NC_092877.1, forward strand.
AGAAATCATTTTTTAACATCTTAGCAGGAAAGGTACCGATATAGTAACCAGAAATCCCTTTCACATGTGGGCACCTCAAAAGCTACCCCAGATTTTGAAGCAATTTGTGGGTCAATATCCATTCAAAATGATACTTAATGAGCCCCCACCAATGGGATGATTTTCATAAGGTCAACCAAAAAGGACAAATTGCTTTAAAATTGAAGATACTGATCAAATAATATAGCAGTTTATGTGACAAGAAGAGATTCCCCTCTCTAATACTTGCATTATCTTAGATTACCAATGGAAGAGGGCACATATATGTAATATAAGCAGCCAGAACACACACATGAGGAAAGCATTGGCACAGTCTTTTTACAACTCTGACACTTTGATGATGTCATCTCAATGCTTTCTGTCAGTCAACTGACATTTATGAAGTACCTGCTATTTACCCAGCATTGTACTAAGTGCTAGGAAATTAAAGAACAAAAAACAAGACAAAAAAAAAGCAGTTCTTGCTTTCAAGGACCTTACAGGATAATACTATCCACTGAGCATCTTAAATCTTTAGACACTCATTACTGGCATGAAATGGCTGCTAACCCTTTCCATTAGAGTAGAAAGTTGAGCTTTTGAGCATATTGTCTAAGGCTATGGCCTTTACTATATATCTAGGCAAATGATAAAAAGACTCCTGGATAGTATTAAGCTTATTTTTAAAATTAACTATGCTCTTTAGTGGTCTCAACTGAATGTTTTCTGACTCTTCTATGAGTTAATGCTAAAAAAATTCCTTGTACTTTTTATGACAACCCCTGATTTAAGCAAATATTCTGAGATCTCTATGTTGTCAAACAGCAAAAGAGTAAGCTGAAGTTCTGGTTTAGAGAGTGCTTTCAATTTCTTCTCCACAGAACCCCTCAATTTTCTATGCAAATCACAAGATGTAACTGGGTGGAGAAAACTGAGGCACAATAAGCTTTGTCCCTTTTTTCTAGTGTCAGAACTATAATTTTTTGTGCATTTGCCTTTTTATCCTACATTTTTTTCAGGAAGAAAAAGCAAATACCCATGGAAAAAAAGATAAAATGAGATAGTAATAACCATATATATTGCTTTAAATTTTAGTATGTGATATATATATATGCACATACATATATACATACATACAAATACATATATGTGTGTATATACCTATACACTTACAAATGTGTGTATGTATGTATGTAAATTTATAAATATGTAAATATATATATTATATATATATATGTATGAAATCTCATTTAAACCTCACAAACCTGTGAGGTCCACTCTACTACAGATGAGTAAACTTAAGCTGAACAAAGTTAAATCCATGCCCCGGGTCAAATAGCTAGTAAGCAAATGAGGACATATTAAAATCCAGGTCTTCCTGAGTCTGAGTCCGGTGCTCTGTTCCCTCAGCAAAAGTATATTCTTAGCATCAAAGAATTGGAAAAAATGCAGAAAATATTGCTACTCAAAACTATCATGAAGAGGCTAATTTTTTTTGAATATTGAATGTCTCCATACTCAAAAAGTTTGAGTCCCTGGTTTATTTCATTGTCATATATTTTTATCATATTTTCATGCAAAAACTAACAGTAGTGTTCAAGAACTAGTCCCACAGGAAACAGAGAAGGGTGGGAAGAGAGGGATCAATTGGACACATTCTATGTCTTCCCACTGTATAAAGGAAAAAAATAGAGCAAATCTTGCTAATTAATATTTATTAGAGAGAGATTTGTGTGGGAACTCCTATTAGATTTTAAGCTTTTTGAGGGCAGGGGCTGTCTTTGTCTCTTTGTACCACAGTGGCTGACACATAGTAGACACTCACTAGATGTTTCTTGATTGATGGACCCAGAAGAGGGCACTGCTTACGATCTTGAGGAGTTTACTCAGATCTTGACCAGACAGATCCATGACAAGGTATCATTTGTGGTCCTAAGGATTTTGACTCATAGAGAAGGAGAAAGTATAAACTGAAAAAAGGAAAAAGATATCACTCAAAAAGGAGTGTAATAGCAGATTGTTAGCCAAGGGAATACTGTGCTGTGTTCTACCTGCATAACCATAGGTATGAGCCTTGGCATTTCCTTGTACGTAAGCTCAGGAGTGGAGTCAAACAAATAACTTCTAAAAGCATCCTTATTCCGAAACTCCATTAACTATGTATAAGGAAGGGGTAAGCTTAATATCAAAATTCAAAATCTCTCTTATTTATTACCTAAGGTGGCCTACATTATCCTGAATTTCAAAGGAAATTAGTTTTCATCTTTACTTCTATTTTTTTTAGCACAGTAATGAGTTGTAAGGTGGAAATAAGTTATTCTGGAGATGCTTCTGCCTTTGCATATTTATGTGCATTCCCATAGTCCTTCCTTCATACATTGCTTCATTTGAGCCTCACAACAGCACCGTGGTCTAATTGTTTCCCAAAAGTCACTTGGCTAATAAGAAGAGGAAGGGTACAAATTCTAATCCTCTAACCGTAGGTCCAGGGTTTTTCCAAATAGTACATTTTTCTGTCTTCCATACGTATGTCAAGTTCAAATGCCATACAAGTCATGATTTGGTCACAAGAGTCTACTCTTTATCACCACTAGAGGAAGTATAATGACTGAGATGCTGACTTTTATCCAGAGAGATTTTTGGCGCACATAAAATCATACAAAACTATCAAGTATCTGCAAAGATTGAATCTGGGACTGTGTCTTCTCAGATGCTTTGCCAATGGATGATAGGTTACATACACATACAACCAGACATTTATGATTACCTGTACATATCTCCAAAGTTTTCAAAGGAAACATTGCTCTTCATGAAAAGAAGGCTATGATTCCTACTTTTTACTCATTCTGAACTAAAATTATGTGTTCAGGACTCAGATGCTAATTTTGATTATTTAGACTGAACAAGCTACGTACTCATTTCTTAGGATAGAAGAAGGAATTTGCCCCCAAATCCTTGGAATCTCTAAAACATATTGTAACCCAAATTCCCATTCAGAGCCAATTCTGCAAACCCTGGCAGCTAGAAAATTGGAAACAAGTGGAAAGTTTTAACAGACTGCAACTTCACCTGTTGTTTCAAATATATCTTAAAAATTTCTTTAAGTGGCAATGGGTACATGAATGAACATGCTCAAAAATTAAAATAGAAGGCCTTTAATTAAAGACTTTAATTAAAAGGTATTAGTACTTAAAACTACACTAAGACTTTTTGGGACTCTGTTTAAATCAACTTATTTGGAGAAACTAGCTTTAACAAAAATATCCAAATCTACCATAACAATCTCTGGATTACTATTCCTTCATGTTAAAACTTAAAAATGGGGCCATCCATATATTCATGAAAAGAGTATGGTACTGGATTTTTGGCTTATCAAAAATAATGAGCTTAAACATTCCAGGGCCCAGAAGTCATAAGATTATGCTATCCCACTGAGCCAGACTTGGAAGTCTCAGTTGATAATATGCAACCACCCAGAGTCAAAGAAAAGAAGACAGAGAGATAGGGAGTACCTAGGATTATACTAGAAAACGACAGAAGAAAAAAGGGCATATATATTTAACCAAGTATCTTGCCTAAGAGAGAAATGTACCTACAAGCTTCAATTCTTACTTTCATTTTTCTTGCTTTCGGATTGTTCAAAGGCCACATTCCATACTAGACCCAAAAGGCTATAAAACTACATATCCTTTGATCCAGCAATACCACTGTTAGCTCTATTATTTCAAAGACATAAAAAAGGAAAAGGATGTATTTGTACAAAAAATATTTATAGTATATTTTTGTGGTGGTTAAGAATTGGAAATTGAAGGGATACCCATCAATCAGAGAATGGCTAAACAAACTGTGGTATATGATTGTGATGGAATATTATTATGCTACAAGAAATGATAAGCAGGATGATTTCAGAAAAACCTGGAAAGACTTACATGAACTGATGTAAAATGAAGTGAACAGAACGAGGAGAACACTGTACACAGTAATAGCAATATTTTATGATGAACTGTGAATGACTTATCCTCAACAATTTCAGATTCATGATGAAATGTTATTCACTTCCAGAGAAAAAAACTGATATTATTTCCATATAAACTGAAACATGCTATTTTTCACTTTCATTTGTTATCTTTGCTTTGAGCCTTCTTTTACAAAATGATTAATATTGGAATGTTTTATATGATTATAGATGTATAACCTATATATGATTATTTACTGTCTCAGGGAAGAGGGAGGATAGGGAGGGATAAAGAGATGGAATTTGAAACTCAAAACTTAAAGAAATGGTTTTTTTAAATGTTTTAACATGTAATTGTAGAAAAATAAAATCTATTAAGATTTTAAAAATCACAATCCATGCTTCAAAAGTTTTTCTTTGTCAATTAGCTATGTTGATCCTTTAGCTCTTTTGTAGGCTTAATCAATGAATCTCCCTTCTCTGTGCCTTTGCATTAGCTGCCCCTCATGCATGTCAAAAATGCTCTCTCTTCCCTACTTGGCCTATTGTTTTCCCTGGTTTTCTTCAAATCTCAGCTCATACCCTACCTTCTTCATGAGATTCCACCAGTCACGAGTGCCTTCTCTTCTGAGAATAGTTACCATTTATATATGTATATATTTATAAACACATATGCATACTTTACTTATACATATATTCATATCAGATATATATGTATATAATCAATCAAGAAGAATTTATTTAGTAGGAAGATTAAATTTTATCATATGTATTCTGTACAATATTCTAGGTCAGAGTATAGGATTATGAAGCATTACTGTTCAGTCATTTTCAATCATGTCTGATTCTTTGTGATACCTTTTGGGATTTTCTTGGTAAAGATATTGGAGTGGTTTGCCATTTCCTTCTACAGCTCATTTCACAGATGAGGAAACTGAGACAAATAGGGTTAAGTGACTTCCCCAGGCTCACATAGGTATAAAGTATCTGGGATCAGATTTGAACTCATGAAGATGAGTCTTCCTAACTTCAGGTCCAGTACTCTCTCCACTATACCAGCTAGCTGCCCCTTTATGAAGCATAAGGTCCAAGTTCTTTGGGATCAGTAAGATGACAGTTAAGATAGCCACATAGTCCCATATACCATTCTGAGATCTGCTCTGATTCAGAAAGCCTCAGTTGTGATCTAGAGAGACATCATCAATTCTGTAATCAGTCATAAATGACATTCATACAGTGAATATAAGTTTGCCAATTGTTTTACATATGCTATCTCATTGGAATTTCACAATATGTATAAAGAGATCGGAATCATCCATCCATCTGTCTTGCTTCCTGACTTACTTGCTATTTATGATTGGAGTACTATTAAATAAAGTTATCTCCTTTGATTTGTCTATCATTATATCTTAGATCATTTTAACATATGCACGGAAGATATCCTTCAGGCAGAGAGCCATTGAAATTACACGTTGCTTTTCTAAATCAGATATTTTTATTAGTACCATAGAATAAGCAGAGTGGAATCTTACATTTCCTGTACCATTCCATCAGTTCTGTGACTGTAAAGATGTGGTCTTTATCTACTTGCCAAGCAAAGAAACATGGAAGTCAAGGGCAATAGTGATTTAGGAAATAGATGAGTTTATATAAAATTACACAAATAAGGATGGTTAAGATTGTGGTCAGCATTGCTTTGAAAAACACCAGAAAGAAGTAAAGGAGAAAGCAAGTTTACACAAAGCTTTAAGAGACTCAAATAAAGCATATCAACCCAAGAAGATTTAAGGATGAGACTGGAAGGAGGAGAACAACTAGACTGAGCTTATTGTAACAAACTATTCTCCCTGCTAATGACATTTGAGTTCACATATTTAGATTCTAATATGAGCTTCTCAAGGAAAAAAAAAGATGGAGAGAGAAGTTGGATTAGAGCAATTTTACATAGAGGAGGAAAGTCAAAGGCAATACAGCTTTAAGGACATTGAAGGATCAATACTCATTACATCCAAAACTGTGGAGGAAGCTAAATATTCAAAAAAAGTAACATATCATCACACCCCCTCCCGCCAAGGTTGACTGAGAAAACACAGATAAAGGTCAACCCATTTTCTTACTTTCCCAGTACTAAAAAATCTTTAGGATACTGTTGATGAGAGTATGAGAAGGAAATAGACAAGAATAGTAATAGCCTAAACAAATGATAACATTGTAATTGCATAGCTGACTGAAAGGAGGAGAAATAAAAATTCTCATGTGACTTATTGTCTGTTGAGTATTAAAAAATAAAAACTTTGGTTCAGTAAAACAAAACGCTGCCTTAAAGACTGTGCCAACAATGTGTCTCCCAAACATGTTAAAAGCATACAAGATTCCTTGCACATCACAGAAAAAATGACAGTATAAGACAACCCAGTGATTGTAAATACCTTGTAAAATTGTGAAAATACAAGGATGTAAAGTAGGGAAATGCAAGACCGTCAAAAATGTTGGCCACCGTGGAAGGGGATTCTTCCATTGTGCAGCAAGCACAGAGCCCAAAGAGGGGGTCTTTAGAGATGGTGAGGTCTTTCACATATTCCTGTGAGCAAATGACATCAAACCAATTACATTAATTCTAGGGACACTGTATAGTCTCCTAAAGAAAAGCCAATGTCATTACAGAGTTCGACCTAACCGTCCATGCAGGATAAAGCAGTTAAATACATAACCCATAGAACTGCTCCATCATCACATATATTTTGCACAGATCTACAGAAGAATAATTAACTTGGTCTACAATTGAATAAGAGAACACTCTGGCTTGTATTTGGGAAACTGTGAAGTGCTTCTCTAAAAAATTAAATAGATTTTTATTAATATTTTTTGGTTTTCATATCACCTGCATTTTCCCTGTGTCTTTCCACTTCCACCTGATCCTTCTATAGATGCATTCCTTATAACAAAGAATATCATTTTTACAGAGAAAGAGAAAAATCAACCAAACCAACACATTGAAAAGAAATCTGGCATTCTATATAATGTCATACAAAGATGGACCCCAATCTCTGCAAAGGAGCAGGAAGAGAAATCTTTCATCTCTTCTTTGGGTCCATGCGTGTTCTTCAGCATTTCATAACATGTAGTTTAAACTACTTTGTGGTTGTTTATCTTTCCATTTATGTTATTGTATTCATTGTCTGATCTTGCTTTACTGACGGTGCTTCCTTCACTTTGCATCAGTTCTTGTAAGTCTTTCTATACTTTCTTTGTATTTATTACGTGCATTATTTCTTATAGCACAGAAATATTCCATTGCATTCACATACCACAGTTTATTTAGTCATTTCCCAATCACTGAGCATCTACTTTACTTTCCATTCTTTACTAAAAGTTCTGGGCAGTATTTATAATGACCTCCAAACTTCTCCCTTAAACAAAAGCCAATTTCTTTAGCACCTGTATTTTTCTAGTAAAAGGCAACATGGGTTAGTGGGTAAAGAACTGACCTTGAAGTCAAGAAGATTTCCATCAAATACTAGTCATGTGAACCTGGACATATCATTTAGACTCTCAGTGCTCTAGGGATCTGTCTATGACTGTAGGATTGCAGGAGAAAAAAAGTGTATTGTTAGAAGATGTTTGTTCATCCAGGAGTCTTGTATATAAATAAAAGTTCAAAACTAGTGTCTCCCCATATCTCTACTCTTCCAGTGCCAGACTTTAGCTGCAAAGTAAGGAATGACACAGTGTCTGAGAATTAAACTTGTGACCTCAAAACACAATGAAAAAGCTTAATGTTCACAAGTAGACTGCAGCATATCGTCTATTAGCAAAAAGTAGCACTGAAGAATCAGTGTACAAGCTATTACCCTAGAAATGTGTGATTAAAAAGAGGAGGTAGACCAGTCATGTAAGAGAGAAAAAGGGATAACTAATGGTTGCTCCATGAAGTCCATTGGTACTATGCAAAGTCAAGAGATGTAGAAGAAAGTTTTATCAAGATGTTGGGTAGAGAAATTATGGGAGGATATAGCCAAGACTCTACCAAGACAAGCATGTGTAAATATTGCTGGATGTAATATCATCAGCATCTCTGATTAGAAGGTGGAAGGCTTAGAATAAGTTCCTAGTCTTTACATAAGTTGTTCTGTGAGAGGCTGAGGAGAAAACAAGTCATTCTACACAAAATTTATACAAGCTGCTAATCTATTGTCTAATAAATTAAAAGTTTGGGATTCTTCCCTTTCAAAGTTGGAGGATTATAAACATTCATAAATAAGAGCTTAACTCTAAAATAGGAAGTGGGCTCAGAGTAGTGATTAGACCAAGCTTGGCCCAAACAAAGAGATGAGAACACATCTCCTTCTCTTGTGGGTGAGAAAAATGGGGGGAGGGGTGTGGAGGGAGGGAAAGATTCATGTGTGGAACATTTTAATAAATAATGTCAGTCACTTGCTTAGTTTTGTTGGGCTGAGGATTTTCTTCTCTTTTTTGTAAGGGATGACTCTCCAGGAGGAGAGAAAGGAGGGGTATACTGGCAAATGTAAGTGATGTAAAAAACATAAGATAACACAAAAAATATTTTAAAAGTTACTTTTAACAATATAATTATTCTTCCTCATAAAACATTATTCAGCTGGGTGGTCTAGTGGATGGCATACTATACTTGTTAGCAAGACCTTCATTCAAATTTGATTTAATTATTTTCCAGCTATGTTGACCCTGGGCAGGTCACAACCACTCTCAGAGTCAGACTCTGTATTTGTAAAATTAGTGCTTCTGGGTTATCATAAATATCAGTGAAATAATATATGTTAAGCACTTTGCAAACCTGGAAGCTCTATAGAAATGCTAATTAATTGACTTTGGATTCTTTAAGACTAAGACAGAAGTGTGTAAGTTCTGAAGGGACCTACAAAATTGGAAGGTCTGTAGATATGGATCCAATGACAACCTATATATTTGTTAACTTAAAACCAGACTGGCTAAGCCTGGAGACATTCCTCACCAGGTTTGCCAGAGGGTGATGAATTTATTGGCCACAATCACTCCCAGAGACCATCTACTAAGGTACAGAGGGATGGGATCTGACTTCATGGTTGAAATGCCCCCACTGATAATGACATCCCTGATCCTTGAAGTACTGGAATGGAAAACATATTCCTTTCACACATTAATGACCAAATAATTTAATGATTTTAATTTAATGTGTTGACTTTGATTAGGTAGCTAGATAGTACAGTGTTTAGAGCACTGAACCTGGAGTCAAGAAGACCCAAGTTCAAATCCAGCCTCAGACAGTTCTTAGGTGTGTGATCCTAGGTGTGTCACTAAACTTCTGCTTGCCTCACTTTCCTCATCTATGAAATACAGGTAATAATAGCACCTACCAGCCAGAGTTGTTGTTATGATCAAAAGATGTAATAATTTTATATCATTTAGCACGGTACCTGGAACATAGTAGGCATTATATAAATGTTAGTATTATTATTACAATTATTAACTTACAACCATTTATCAAATACAAATTCAAGTAGAATTTCTATCTGGAATGTGTTATTTTGATGAAGACTTATCAAGATCTTATCAATTTACGTAACTTACAATGTATAAATTCCTTCCATTGATATAGAATGATGAGCACACTGTAAATTTCTATTTTAGGAGGGTTGTGGGGCAATGAGTTAAATGACCTGTCCAAGATCACGAAGTCAATATATGTCAAAAGCCTATAAACTTGGACAGTTAGATGGTGCAGTGGATAGAGCACCAGTGCAGGAATCAGGAGGACCTGAGTTCAAATCTCACCTCAGACACTTGACACTCACTAGCTGTGTGACCTTGGGCAAGTCACTTAACCCCAACTGCCTCATTCTGGGTCATCTCCAGTCATCCTGATGAATATCTGGTCACTGGATTCAGATGGCCCTGGAGGAGAAGTGAGGCTGATGACCTGTACAGCCCTCCTTCACTCAAAACAAAGTCAAGTGCAAGTCATGTCATCATTTCTCTGATGGCACGGTCTTCTTTGGCAACAAAGGATGAACACATAATAAGCTTACTTCTTCCTTACTCCAAGGTTGTTCCTACTGCTACTTTTACTATCACCAGTATATTAGACATCTTATTATCAGCATGATAGAATCAATCTTTCATGTAAAACCTGTAAGTGATCCTCAATCCTTCTATCATGAATGAGGAAGGAAGAGGCAGAAAAATGCCTAATTCACTGGCAAACCTGATGAACTGTGTTGGTATATTTGTATTGTGCCTTTGGCATATTTGTATGCATTTTCTTGTTGTCTTTCCCTATTAGATGGTGAGTTCTTTGAGAGCAGGGACTATCTTTTATGTTTTTTTGTATTGTCACAGATTAGCACAGTGCCTGAGCACATAGTAGGTACTTAATAATTACTAACTGACAAAACTCAAGTAGTTTGACTGTCTGTAAAAAAAAGACAATCAGACTTTTCGAAAGTTATCCTAAAGACCTTTGTGGTGATAACATTTCTGCCTTTTAAAGATTTGGGGTGATATATCTGTTTGTAACATGGGACAAAGGGGGAAGATATTACAAATATTAAGTTTTCTCAGAAATTAATTAACATGGGGGCAGAGCCAAGATGGTGGAGTAGAAAGACACAAATACTCTAGCTCTTCCTCCACAGCCCATAAAATACCTCTCAACAAATTCTAGAGGAGCGGAAGCCACAGAACAACAGAATGAAAGAGATTTCTAGCCCAAAGAAACCTGCAAGGGCTACAGGAAAGGTCTATCACACGAGACCTAGAGCAGAGCACAGCCTAGCCTTGGCTGTGCAGCACTGGGAGGAACAGGACCAGAACAGACCTCAGGGGTGGAATCCCCAGCAGCAGTGGTGATTCTCAGATCCCTCAACCCATAAATGCCAAGCACAACTTCGAAGGTCAGTGAGAGGGCTTTTTCACCTCAGTGACAAGAGAGCAGGGTCCTCCCCTAGCTCCGGGCCCAGGCAGCAGTGGTGGCAGCAAGAGCAGTAGCAGGGTGGCAGGAGTAAGAGAGGTGAAGGAAAAATTGGGACGAGAAATGAGAGTGATGCAAGAAAAGCATGAAAAGTGAGTCAACAGCTTGCTAGAGGAGACCCAAAAAAATACTGAAGAAAATAACAGCTTTAAAAATAGGCTAAGTCAATTGGCAAAAAAGGTCCAAAAAGCCAATGAGGAGAAGAGTGGTTTAAAGAACAGAATTAGGAAAAGGAGGTTCAAAAGCTCGCTAAAGAAAGTAGTTCTTTGAAAATTAGAATGGAACAGATGGAAGCTAATAACTTTATGAGAAACCAAGAAATTACAAAACAAAACCAAAAGAATGAAAAAATGGAAGATAATGTGAAATATCTCATTGGAAAAAACAACTGACCTGGAAAATAGATCCAGGAGAGACAATTTAAAAATTATGGGACTACCTGAAAGCCATGATCAAAAAAAGATCCTAGACATCATCTTTCATGAAATTATCAAGGTAAACTGCCCTGATATTCTAGAACCAGAGGGCAAAATAAATATTGCAAGAATTCTCCAGTCATCTATTGAAAGAGACTCAAAAAGACAAACTCCTTGGAATATTGTAGCCAAATTTCAGAGTTCCCAGGTCAAGGAGAAAATATTGCAAGCAGCTAGAAAGAAACAATTTGAGTATTGTGGAAATACAATCAGGATAACATAAGACCTGGCATTAAGGGATAGAAGGGCTTGAAATATGATATCCCAGAAGTCAAAGGAACTGGGATTAAAACCAAGAATCACCTACCTAGCAAAACTGAGTATAATACTTCAGGGGGAAAAAATTGTCATTCAGTGATATAGAGGACTTTAAAGCATTCTTGATGAAAAGACCAGAACTGAAGAGAAAACTTGACTTTCAAACACAAGAATAAAGAGAAGTATGAAAAGGTAAACAGGAAAGAGAAATCATAAAGGACTTTCTAAAGTTGAACTGTTTATATTCCTACATGTAAAGATAATATTTGTAACTCTTGAGACTTTTCTCAGTATTTGGGTAGTTGGAGGGATTACACACACACACACACACACACACACACAGAGAGAGAGAGAGACAGACAGACAGACAGACAGAAAGCACAGGTTGAGTTGAATAAGAAGGGATGATATCTAAAAAAATAAAATTAAGGAGTGAGAGAGGAATATATTGGGAGGAGAAAGGGAGAAATGGAATGGGGCAAATTATCACTCATAAAAGAGGCAAGAAAAATCTTTTTCAATGGAGGAGGAAAGAGAGGAGGTGAGAGGGAAAAGGTGAAGCTTACTCTCTCTACATTTGGCTTCAGGAGGGAATAACATGCATAATCAATTTGGTATGAAAATCTATCTTACACTACAGGAAAGTAGGGGAGAAGGGGACAAGTGGGGTGATGAGGATGATAGAAGGGAGAGAAAATGGAACAAGGGAGTAATTAGAAATAAACACTTTTGAGGAGGGACAAGGTCAAGTAAAAGAATAGAATAAATGAGGGACAGGAGAGGATGCAGGGAAATATAGTTAGTCTTTCACAACATGACTATTATGGAAGTCTTTTGCAAAACTACACATATATAGCCCATATTGAATTGCATGCCTTCTCAATGGGGATGGGTGGGGAGGGAGGGAGGGAGAGAAGCTGGAATTCAATGTATTAGAAATGAATGTTGAGAATTGTTTTTGCATACAACTGGGAAATAAGAAATACACACAATGGGGTATAGAAATCTCTCTTGCCCTACAAGAAAAGAGAGAAGATGGGGATGAGGGAAAGGTGGGGTGTGATAGAAGGCAGGGCATATTGAGCAGAGGGGAAATCAGAATGTAAGGTATTATGGGGTTGTGGGAGAGGAGAGATAGGGAGAAAATTTGGAACTCAAAATTTTGTGGAAATGAATGTGGAAAACTAAAAATAAATAAATAAACATTAAAAAGATAAATGGTTGACATTTCCATAGTGCTTTAAAGTTTGTAAAGCATTTTACAAAAAAAAAATAATAATAATAATTAACACAAGAATTGACCTGAATGATTTGGCATTGTGGTCCTTTCTTGTCAAACCAGCAGAAATCACACTATTGCCTTTGAATCCATGTGTTTGCAATTTTCTTTTTTGTTGTCGAAACATTTCAGTTGTGTCTGATTCTACATGAACCCATTTGGAGTTTTCGTGGCAAAGATATTAGAGTGGTTTGCCATTTCCTTCTTCAGTTTGGTTTACAGATGAGGAACTGAAGCAAACAGGGTGAATTGACTTGCCTGGTGTCATAGAGCTAGTGTCTGAAGCTGGCTTTGAACTCAGGTCTTCCTAACTCCAGGGTCGGCACTCAATCCACTGAATCACCCAGCTACCCTATTTACAGCTTTCATACCATTCCCTAATGGGGCCTAACTGAAACAATGTTATATCCAATTGCTATTGGTGTTTATCCCAAGATTATTAATTTTTTTTAATCTCTAACAGGAAAGATTTTGGAAAATTAGAAGGACAGAAACATTACATTCTTATATATATATATATATATGTATATTACTCTCACCAAGGGTTACTAGTTATTTAGAAACAATCTCACCAAGTCAACTCTGCAAGACATTTCTGAGCCATATGATATCAATTATACATGGGCTCTCTGGCTACAAACAACTGCCATGACCTCATCCATGTCCAAAGCTGAATGTTGTCTCTTCCTTTGAAGTGAGCAGTGCAAAATATGTTGTACATTCCAGGAGATAACATGACCATTCTTTGCTATCTATCATGGTAAATGATTTTCAGACAGATTTGTTGGGGTATTCTCAAAACCCTGGGACTTTGATATGTCTATTTGTCATCAAAAATGGCTTTCTGGATGCAACATACTGCAACTAGCCATTCATCTAAAATAAATTTATTAAATACTTACTATACACAGAGCATCATACTAGCCCTTGGGGAAGATCCAGGGTTGAGATCATCCATGAAGACTTCTCAGGCCCCAGACACTCTCTTATCAAAAAGGACCAACCTTTTTTGCCATCTTGTTTGTCCCAAGTGTAGCTCTTTAAAGTAATTTATCTTTATACTGTGGGAAGCCAACGATAGGAGATGGATAGTGTCTCCTTCCTTGTATGCTAAAGATGTGAGATTTGTTTTAAAAAACAAATCATGTTTCAAAAATTTGTCTCTTCCAGATTGCTGAATAGTTAAAAGCCAAAGAATCTAGGGCTTTTGTCATTTCTTTTGAAAAGCTCTTCTAGAGAAATGAGCCTTCAATTAGCCACAATCATTTTTGGAAACAATATTCAGTGTTCAATGGAAATGGCTGGTAATAGAATACAGAATGTTTCTTGTATCCAGACCACCAGTTCAGATTTGGCCCATGAACAGAGGGGACTGAGTCATTATCTGATAATTTTCTTTCTGCCAAAGTATAGAAGGGGGATAGATAGAGTGCTCACTATCCAGGACTAGGTCAGTCAAACACCAATGGGCATGTTCCCAATGGCAACCAGAGTATCAAGGGAAAAGAATGAGCTTATATAAAATATATTGTACCTTGTACCTCCGGTGATGATCTAGTCCAGAGCTTCTTAAACTCTTTCCACGTGTACCCCCCTTTAGCACTTCTTAAACTGTGGGTGGCAACCCCATGGGGTCGCCACCCACAGTTTAAGAAGTACTAGAGCTGATCCAGAATGTTGAACCACATTTCTTCTTTACAGGCAGCATTCCACTTCCTATCTCCATGCCTTTGCTCTGGCTGTCTGCCATGAGTAAAATGCTTTCTCTTCTCCACTTTATAGCATCCTTCTCTTCTTTAAAGATGCAACTTAAGCACTACCTTTTAGATGGTCTTCCTGAATCACCCCAGCTATCAGTGTCCTCTATCTCTAAATCATAATTCAGAACCTTGTTTTTTTAAATATATTTTGTGTCTATTTTGTATAGTAATAATAATAAGAATAAAATAATATCACATATTGTTTTAAGGTTTACAAAGCAAATGCTTCATTTTACAAATACTACATCATTTTATTCTCATAACAACCCTGGAGTATAGGTGTTATTATTATCTCCCTTTTCCAGATGAAGAAACCAAGGAAGACAGGCTTTAGATAACTTTCCCAGGGTCATACAGCTTGTATAAGACACTGGATTTGAACTCAGGTCTTCTTCGTCCCAGGTACAGCTCTCTATCTACTATGCCACCTATGTATATGTTATCTGCCTCCAAAAGAATGTAAGCTCATTGAAAGTAGTTATTACTGCCCGTTGCGGGTTTTGGTTTTGTATTGGAGGGAGGGTTCTTTATTTTTTTCTTTTTTTAGTTTTCAACATTTGCTTCCATAAGTTTTTGAGTTTTCAAATTTCTTCTCTTCCCTCTTCCCTTCTTCAAGAAAGCATACAATCTCAGAAAGGCTCACATACATGTTTATATTAAACACATTTCCACATTAATCAAGATGTAAAGAAGAAATAGAACCAATGAGAGGAACCACCAGAAAGAAGACACAGAGCAAAACAACAAAAAAAGAGAGTAAATGATATTCTTTGGTCTACGTTCAGACTCCATAGTTCTTTCTGTGGATGTGGACAGCATTTTCCATCATGAGTCTTTTGGAATTGTCTTAGATCCTTGCATTGCTGAGAAGAGCAAAGTCTATAAAAGTTGGTCATTGCACAATGTTGCTGTTACTCTGTACAATGTCCTCCTGGTTCTGCTCATCTCACTCAGTATTGGTTAATATGTCTTTCCAGATTTTTCTAAAGTCCACCTGATCATCATTTCTTATAGCACATAGTATTCCATTACCTTCATCTACCACAATTTGTTCAGCCATTCCCCAATGGATGGGCATCCCCTCTACTGTATTTTCTATACCTTTGTCCCAGTGCTTAGTATAATAGCAAGCACGTGATTGTTGTTGGTCCTTCATTTTCAGGGAGAACCAATGACATTAAGAACAATGTCTTGACTCATGGGTAAATTAGATTTAAGTGGGGCAGAGTGGCACAAAGTCATCAGCCTCACTCTCTCTTCCAGAGTTGTTGAAGTTCAGTAGCAAAGACAAGGTGATCCAGGATGAAGTAAATGACCTTGGTGTCTTCAATGTCTGACCAAGCTCTAGGTACTCCACAGCACCTGCTTCAACCACTTTCAAGGCCTTTGGAACAAATTGTCCTCATATGCCTATTATTCTGGGATAAGCCTTCACATGCTTGGGGTAGACACCTCCCCAACTCACCAATGGTTGACCTGAACTTGGTGTAGCCCATCTACAGAGAGCATTTATCATGGTGTGGTTACTACAACTTCTTGGAGTCATAGATGAATTGAGTGCCAGGTAGACACCAAAGATGGATAAGCAACCCTGAAAAGACCTCAGCAGCCCTTACCCAGTGCTGCTGGTCCTCCTTGAGTATTCCCTGCCCTAATGATCCAATGATTGATCTTCAAGCACATATAAGAAACTTAGGGGTCATCAGTGAACACATCCTGGCACCCTTCTTCTGCCAACCAATAGGCTGACACCAGAAATGTCAGTGAAAATAGTGATCATTTCCTTTCTCTGGTTTAGGAATTTAAAAAAAAAAGTCCCTGTATTGTCATATTTGTCAAGGTATGAGGAAAAGCGATACTCTGTGGTTTTGTCAGCAGGACTGTATTAAATTCGCCAACTAAACACTCTCCAAGAGGTGAAGCCAAGTACAAAGTTCAAGAAAGAGAATGAGAAATTCTACATGAGTGGAATATTTGATGCAAGATAGCAGCCTACGTTTTCAGTGCCTGTGTAATCCATGGTATTATGATGATTCCTTAATATTAATAGCAAAACAACAAATGGTTATAATAAAAGAGCCAAGATTGATTTAACTGTACCTGATTATATTCAATCAAAATGTACAGAAGCTAATGCATAATACTTATTGTCCATTGTTGGAATGGATTTTAGAGGTCATCTAGTCCTGTCCCATCTTTTGGAACATTAGAAGGATATTTGTCCTTCTTTAGTCCTGCAGTGCCTTTCCTATTCCCCACAAACTTTCACATCACAGATGGTAGCTCTATAGTCAAATCCACTAATTCCTTGAACTTCCAAGGATGTCATTGAGCTGAGCCAAGTGAGCTGAATTCAAGAGCTATTAAGTAGTCTCTTAATATTTCTTTACTTATTAGATATTTTTGTCCTGTTTTCTTTTTTTTATTTCAAAGATCATTCTACTTGGCAGAGAAAACTGAAGCAAAATGAGAATTGAACCTCTCTCTTCCTACTCTCTATTGTCAGTTATTCTCTTATCCAAGCTGAGCAGCAGTCCCAAGTATCCTCTGTGCCCAACAGGGCTTTTTAAAAAAAGCCCCTTGATGTTTTCCTTTGCTTTCCTTGCCAACTTTGGCTCATTCTGAGCTAAGCACTCCTGGAACTATATTCCAGGCTTGTTTTGGCATTTACCTTCAATCATTCCTTCCCTTGCTCACATCTTCTGCAAAAATTCTAAGTTGGTTGATGAATTGTCTACACAGCCACATTGATCTCTCTGACAATGGCAGCTTTTTTCTCCTCCTCATTATTTCTTTTCCACTTACAAAGTTATAATTAGTGGGTAAAGTGGGTCTTTTTGTTCTCATTTACTGCTTTTCTCTTTTTGTGCAATCATATACCAAATTTGATGGCCTCATTTGGGTGTAATGGATGAAGGACTCTTCCCACTGATTGCATGCAATTGGTTCCTGCTTATCTGGTAGGCAGCTTTGGGAGGTCAGATGGTTGCTTTAAGTAGTATCACTTAAATATTAAAGAACAGGCTATCTCTCAGGTATCAAAAGGAGAAATTTTGGATGTTAGATCATGCAATAAAATGCGGATAGTGTTCTGTCATTGTACTATGAAATGCTATATTCTTAAAATTGTTTGAGGGCTGCCAGTCAACATATCAGGTAAACAAATGGAAACAGTATGATGTAAAAACAGGACTGGACTGGAAGTTAAAAGACTTGGATTCTAATCCTGTTTCTGTGACCAATGTATCGGGCGATCTAGGGTAGGTAATTTTAATTCTATGGGATTAAGTTTCTTCTTCTGATAAAAATGAGAATTTATGACCTGAGAGACTCTAAAAGCCCTTCCTGCTCTCAAATTCTATGCTTCTACATATGATAGAAAATACTTCTCTAAAATCAAAAGGTCATTGGAATGAAAATGCAAGAATTCTGTGTGCCTATGTAATTCCCTTATGTATATATTCATTTTATTTATGCCAAGTGCTATTTAAAGAGCTCTGAGCCTGAATTCAAGACTTGAGTTCAGATCTGGTCTTGAAGACTTTCTAACTGAGTAATCCTGGACAAACCTACTAATTTTTGTCTACCTTAGTTTTTTTTCATCTGTAAAATGGAAGTGATAATAGGACCTACCTTGCAAGGTTATTATAAGGATCAAGTCAGGTAACTGTAGCAGCAAGTACCCTGACACACCTGACACCTGTTAGCACAGGTTCTTAGATCTGCTTTTCTAAAAGTAAAGCAATTATTGAGGGGTCTACAATCTTCTTTAATCATATATACCAATAGAGAAAATACAAGCAGGGAAATATAGACCAACAGACAGGGCTTCTCACTCTCTGACCATAAGCAATACATACACTAGAGATCAATAGAGAGATCCAACTGTCTGACCATTACATACATATATAGTTCCCAAAAAGAGAAGCACCAACATCTGGATTGTCAAATCTGGGGGGCTCCTTAACAGCTATCCAGAGTCTCATTTGCCGCAAGAACCTTCTTCCAAAGAGTAAGCCCAAAGCAAAATCTCACCTCGGAATATACATACACTTTTCAGAGCCAGAGGCATCACAACCCTCTTGACTCAGTGCTCCATTAGAAATTATTAAAAAGTGTGGGCCTTCCTATAAAACAAGCCTCCCTTAATCAGGCTTCCTTACTGGACTCCCCTTGAGGCCTATTAATGGGTGAAGAAGATCTTTAACTCTCATTGCCAATGATTGTTTACATTACAGCAAGTATTTGGAAACTTTAAAGTGCTATATGTTTTGTTTTTATTGCTGTACAAGCATTTACTAAAAACACTTGCCCAAGGTAAGGTACTGTGATGGACTATTAGGGATACAAAATTGATAAATTTTGATAAATTAATAAAGACCCTTCCCTGAACAAGCATACAATTTAGTAGGAAGGCTATGACAAATACAGGAGTACATGTGATAAATGCATAAAGTTATTGGTCAAAGGAGAGAACTAGACAAAGAAAAGTTTGAGAAAGGTCACTTTTAGGAGGAGTCAGGTAAGATTTTACAGTAGAGGTAGTTCCTTATGTGTGTGAGTGTATGTGGTTTGTCCTTCATTCTCGAAAAGGACCATGACATCAGGAAGATGGTGACATGACTTGCAAGTGAACTGGATTTAAGTGACGGAGGGTTGTGCAAGGTCACCAGCTTCACTTTCTCTTCCAGAGTCATCTTGGTCAAGTGACGAGATGAAGATCAGGATGATTGGCCTAGCATGCAGAGGGATACCTTGGCCTTTTTAAGTTAAGCTCTTTCCCAGGCCTCACTTTGAGTATTGCCTTAGCTGGACCTTGAAGGAAGATGGTTTCAGCAATTAAATATTTGGGGAAAATGTTTCCATATCTGCCTTAAAGCACAAAGAAGAGAGTAGTGTGCAGTATGAGGATGGGGGATAGGGAATGATAGTTTTTTTTTCTAGATGGTACATTAAAACAAGCTCTGAAATGACAGCGATGAATGAAGGGAGTGGTCATTAATGTGGCCCTGATCAAGGTACTCACAATAGTGATAGAATTTAAAACAAACATTTTAACAGTATTCACGATCATAGACTGAAGATGGAATCTAAAGCATCCCATCTCTCAATTTCTCTTTCTCTGTTGATACCACCATCTTGCCAGTCACATAGACTTCAAACTTCATTCATTTTTCTCTATTCCCCCACTTTTGACTCCTTTCCTACAACAATTGTCAGGTCCCATTATCTACCTTACATTTGTCCCTTCTCCTCATATGAAGATACCACCCTAGTTCAGGCCTTCATCACCTCCCACCTTGCCTATTATATAATAAATGATCTTCCCGCTTCTCATTTCTCTAATCCATCCTTCAGACAGATCCCAAAATAACTTCCTAAGGTACGGTTCTAATCAAATTTCTTTCCCGGTCAAAAAATAATTCAATGGCTCCCTATCAGTATATTAAATAAAATACAAACTATCTTACATTATTTAAGGCCCTTGATCATCTGGCTCCTTTTCCTCCCACAGGGGAGGGAACATTTGGGGAACAGAATCCAAAGCTCTGTATCTTGGATCATATTTCCTTTTTCTTGAAAAAATTCTAGTGAGAAAAGCTCATTTACTATATAAGGCACACTTTCCTATTGCGTAAGAAATGACATATTTCAGTTGACTTATGGCATTTTTGTCGTTTCTGTGCTAAAATTGCAACATTAGCATAATACGTTTATAAAGTATGCTAGAAAGATAAATGAGGTGGGTTCACAAGTTCAAGTATCATATAATTATTAATGCTCCCCCAAAAGTTCAAGGCAAAGAAAGAGCCCAACAGTTGAAAAAGGTCAAATGTACTTTAAAATGTGAGACTCCAGGTCAAGTGAATCTTTGCTAATCAACAAATTAAAAGCACTTTGCACTCTCTGATGGGGGCGGGGCTGCTTTGTTCCTAATTGTAGTAAACAGCTGTTGATAACGTTACAACTCCCAAGTTATTAATATAAATACTACACATAACCAACACCAAGGCACTAGGAACTTGAGTCACTGAGTGAGGAAAGTGGTTTGGAGGAAATTGGTGATACTTTCAGTGCACTGTGATAACCAGCTCATACCAGTTTGTAGCTGTGGTATCATTGTGGTAGTCAATTTAATAAATGGCTATTAGCTAGAATTATATATGTGTAGTGGAATGTCCTCTGAATGCCCACTCTCCATTTTGATTTTTAATTAACAATATCTTTAATTTATTGTCTTCAATCCATCCATAGAAATCTTTACCTCAGAGGGAAAAGAAATAAATGAATGATTGCCATTCCATTCAGGGTTTTAGTAAAAATTGATCTCTTCCCTTCCTTTCTTTTTCCTTCCTTTTTCTTCTTTTCTGTTCTCTTCCTTTTCTCCTTTTCTTCCTTTCCTCTTTTTCTCTTCTTTATCTCCTCTCTCTCCTTTCTTCCTCCCCTCCTCTCTATCTCTTTCTCCTCTGTGTGTCCTTTGCATCTTCCTGTGTGTCTCTCTGTGTCTCTGTCTCTATTTCTCTCCTTCCTCCTCTCTCCTGGCAATCTTCAACCCACTCTTATGACTTCATACTTAGGTTCAATGCACCTGTAAGTAAACTTTAGTCTGAGATAACTAAACAAAATTTTAAGCATCCTTAGAAATTTCAATAACATGCAAAGAAATAATAAAGGCAACACTGTACCATGGAAAGAACACTAGGTCTTCAGTTAGAAGACCTGGGTTCAAATCGCAGCTCTAACAATTATTATCAACCTGTATGACCAATTTTTATGTCTTAGATTCTTAATTTGTAAAATGGGAAGTTTGAACTAGATGATTTTTAAGGTTCCTCTCAGCTCTAAATCTAATAATACAGTAATTCTTTGTTGCCCATATTATAGAAAACATGCCAAAATGCTTACCAAGTAATTATGTAGTCATTTGATTTTTAAACATACAGAATTTCTTTGAATTTGGGCAAATAAGGTTTTATTCTCACTCCCAAACTATTCTGAATGTCAAATAGGATAACAGATTCATAGATCTAAATTTAGAAGTGACCATGGAAGTCATCTAGTCCAATACCCTCATTTTATAGACTAGGAAACTGAGTTACAGGGTAGTTAAATGAGTTTTCCAAGGTGACAAGGTAGCATTAGAGGCAGAATATGTCTAGGCCCTCTGACTTCAGAGTCTTTCTTTCCATGCCTCTTGGCCTGAAGTACTTACTGAGCTAGCCCAACAGATGAGAAGTAGCATAGTATAGAAAGCTGGGAACATTAAATCATGTGATCTCAAAGACTTATGTCCTCCTAGTCCTAAGTCATAATTATTTGTGTGAATGAAATTGGACAGTTCATAGGTTGATAATGAGATATATACCTAGAAGATACCTTAGAAGTCAAATTGCTTTCTGGGGCTTCAGTTTTCTCATCTGTAGTAGAAGTGATACTTAACCAGCCTACCTAACAGGTTTGATGTGAGAATCAAAAGGAAAGAAAAATATGGAAGCAGTTTGAAAAGGATAAATGTCTATTCAGTATGACATAATGATAATCACGTTATTATCATCAGTACCTACTTTCTTCTCAGAGATTTGATTCAAAAGTCCCCTCCTTGGTGAAAACAGTAAGTGAAATATCTGATGGATTCTTGGGCAACATCAGTTACAAGGAGCTAATACTATGAAAAATTTACAGCCAGAGATGTTGCCATATTGGCCAATGCAACAGCCCAGAAAAGAGAAGTGTTTCAGAGTGAGAGATCTTATAAAGAAGGTGAGGAGAGATGGAGAAAAATGTTGACAAGGAAAGAAGAAAAAGGAAGGAAGACAAAAACTGGTTGAAGCATCAAATTAAATACAAAGTAATAACATATGAGACAGCAAATACTCCAGAGAGGAGATAGATTAAATAGTCAGAGAAAGAAATGAGCCAAAGGAAAAGCATCAGCAAAGAAAAATTTACGAGAATGGTGGAGACAAGAAAAATTGTCTGAAGGAAAACATGAGCCAAAAGATATAAAACTATCAATACTTTTCTCCAACATCTATTAGAATAATACATAAAAAGTGAGCTTAAACATAAAAAAATATCAATCTAAGGGAAACTAAGACAAACATAGAGGGGG
The DNA here is from genome assembly GCF_028372415.1 of Notamacropus eugenii. Classification (NCBI taxonomy): domain Eukaryota; kingdom Metazoa; phylum Chordata; class Mammalia; order Diprotodontia; family Macropodidae; genus Notamacropus; species Notamacropus eugenii. The sequence continues at coordinate 328,302,081 of NC_092877.1, forward strand.
AAAAAGCTTCTAGATAAGGGAAAAATAAAAGGAAAGCCTAAGGAAAGGAAAATTAAAATGAACACGACAACTTTTGCCATTCATATTACATGGACAAGGCTAAAATATTTACCTAAATGACAGCAAAGGAAAAATACATATTTTATCTAGAGATTTTACTTGAAATTGTTCCAATGGTATTCAGTGACTGAAAAATACATTGAGTGCGCACCTGACAGTTAAATACTTGTCCATTATCGTAGCCCAGTTGGCGGTATATATGTAACAATCTGTTTTTGTACTTGAAGTTTGCTGCTGAAAAAGAGAAAGAAAGAGAGACAGAGGGAGAGAGAGAAAGGTCTCTTGGATCTTAAAGGCACTGTGAGATATTTTATGGCCTATTGGACATTTAAATCATTCACTTTTCTTTTAGTTATTTGGCGTATATCATCATAAGAAAGCCTACTGTAGGTATTATATTGTCACAAAGGAATTTTTGACATAATGTTATAAAATAACTGAAAGTTTATCAAAGTCCATAATGATTCCAAAGTTTGGTTACTGGGGAACCAAAGTAGAAAACAAGCAAGAGTTTTTGGTCTATTTGTCTGTTGTAACTAGTAACTCTTATACACTGACCTGAACCAAACTGTCAACCAAGCCAAGTAAGGTGTTCTGAAAACTGACATATTTCACTTACATTATTATTGATCACAGTCAAATGTTAATAAATCAGGCAGAGCATTCAATTGTACTCAACTCCACAAGTACTTATTAAGTTCCTACTATGTGCTTGGCATTATGTGAGAAATTGGAGATACAAAGACAAAATGAAAAATAGCCCCTGCTCCAAATGACTAATAGCAAGAGAAAGTAAGAGAAATGCACATCAAATGAACTCTGAAGGGGGCAGAGCCGAGATGCTGGATTAAAAGCAGGGACTTCTAGAGCTCTCCCCCTAAAACCAACCAAATACCTGTAAAAAAGGAACTCTCAGTAACTTCTGGAGCTGCAGAACCCACAGAATGACAGAGTGAAGCAAACCTCTAGCCCAAAACAGCCTGGAAGGTTGATGGAAAGTGTCTATCGTGCCAGGAGAGCTCAGTCCATCGTGGGGCCACACCAGCACACACTAGACCTGAGGAGAACTGGGGGTAACTGAATCTTTGGCATTCATGGCAGTTTCCAGAGTTCATGACCCCAAAACACCAAGAACAAATTGGAAGGTCTGTGGAAAAAACCTGTGGGACCTGCGTGAGAGAGTGGAGTGATCCAGCCCCAGTCCCAGGTTGGCCAAGGGGTTGGAAGAGCCCATGGTAGCTGCAGCAGCAGGGGCAGCACCTGCTGCTGTTTCTGGAGCTCTAAGTCCATGGATTGGGAAGGAATTGAACAGCTGACAGTACACCCCCACCCCACCCCACTGGAAGCAGAGAACTACCTTGAAAAAGAGCAAAAAAGTCAAGTAAATGACTGGGGAAAAGAGCAAAAACCAGAGAAAGAATAAGACTATAGAATCTTACTTTGGTGACAAAAAAGATAAAAATATACAAACAGAAGAAGACAACAAAGTCAAAGTTTCTATATCCAAAGATTCCAAGAAAAATATGAATAGGTCTCAGGCCATGGAAGAGCTCAAAAAGGATTTTGAATATCAAGTAACAGCAGTAGAACAAAAATTGGGAAGAGAATGGAGAGTGATGCAAGAAAATCATGAAAAAAAACAAATCAACTACTTACTAAAGGGGACCCAAAAATGCTGAAGAAAATAGCACTTTAAAAAAACAGACTAACCCAAATGGCAAAGGAGGTCCAAAAAGCCAATGAGGAGAAGAAAGCCTTAAAAAGCAGAACTGGCCATATGGAAAAGGTGGCCCAAAAGCTCACTGAAGAAAATAATTCCTTAAAGATTATAATGGAGCAGATGGAAGCTAATGACTTTATGAAAAATCAAGAAATTATAAAGCAAAACCAAAGGAATGGAAAAATAGCAGACAATGTGAAATATCTCATTGGAAAGACAACTGACCTGGAAAATAGATCCAGGAAAGACAATTTAATAATTATTGGACTACCTGAAAGCCATGATCAATAAAAGAGCCCAGATATTATCTTTCAAGAAATTATCAAGGAAAACTGTCCTAATATTCTAGAACCAGAGGGTAAAATAGATATTGAAAGAATCCCCCAAATGTCTCCTGAAAAAAGATGGCCAAAGGAAAATTCCTAGGAATATTGTAGTCAAATTCCAGAGCTCCCAGGTCAAGGAGAAAATATTGTAAGCATCCAGAAAGAAATAATTTGAGTATCGTGGAAACACAATCAGGATGACATAAGATCTAGCAGCTTCTAAATTAAGGGTTCACAGGGCTTGGAGTATGATATTCCAGAGGTCAAAGGAGCTAGCATTAAAACTGAGAGTCATCTACCCAGCAAAACTGAGCATAATACTTCAGGGGAAAAATTGGTAATTCAATGAAATAGAAGGCTTTCAAGCATTTTTGATGAAAAGACCAGAGTAAATTAGAAAATTTGACTTTCAAACACAAGAATCAAGAGAAACATGAAAAGGCAAACAGGAAAGAGAAATCATAAGGAACTTACTAAAGTTGAACTGTTTGCATTCTTACATGGAAAGATAATATTTGTAACTCTTGAGACTTTTGTCAGTATTAGGGGTAGTTGGGTAGTCTATATATAGACAGAGGGCACAGGGTCAGTTGAATATGAAGGGATGATATCTAAAAGAATAAAATTCAGGGATTAGAGAAGAATATATTAGAAGGAGGAGGAAAGGAAAAATAAAATGGGGTAAATTATCTCTCACATGAAAGAGACAAGAAAAAGCTTTTTCAATGAAGGGGAAGGGAGGGAGATGAGAGGGAAAGAGTGAACCTTATCCTCATCAGATTTGGCTACAGGAAAGTAGGGGGGAAGGGGATAAGTTGGGAGTGGGGGGATGATAGAAGGAAGGACAAATGGGAGGAGGGGGTAATTAGAAGTAAATATTTTTGAGAAGGGACAGGGTCAAAAGACAGAAAAGAATAAATAGGGGACAGGTTAGGATGGAGGGAAATATAGTTAGTCTTTCATAATATGACAGTTATGGAAGTGTGTAACCTATAGCAAACTGCTGACTTCTCAATGAGGGTGGGTGAGGAGTGAGGAAGAGAGAATAGTTGGAACTCAAAGTTTTAAAAACAAATGTTAAAAATTGTTTTTACATGCAATGGGGTATAGAAATCTATCTTGCCCTACAAGAAAATAGAGGGGAAGGGGATAAGAGAAGGTAGGGAGAACGGGTAATCAGAATGCATGCTGTTTTGGGGTGGGTAGAGGGGAGAGATGGGGGGAAATTTTGGAACTCAAAATCTTGTGGAAGTGAATGTTGAAAACTAAAAATCAATCAAATAATTAATTTTAAAAAAAGAACTCTGAGGTTTCAGGTCACATCCAGAAAATTGGTAAAGAGGACAAAAGATTAGACTAATCAATGTTGGAGCAATTATGGGAGGATAGCCACATTAGTGCATTGTTGGTGGAGCTGGAAATTAATACAACTATTCTGGAAGGCAATTTGAAATTATGTAAATATGGCATCTAAAATCTTCATATCTTTTAACTCAGAGTTTCCACTACTATGCACGTAAAGCATATCACTGAGAAAGTACCCATATATACCTAAATGTTTCTACCAAAACTTTTGGTGGAAGCAAAGAACCAGAAAAAAATTGTTCATAGACTGGGTAATGACGAAACAAATTATGGTACATGAATGCAGTGGAATTTTATTGTGTTGTCATAAATGAGGAATGTGATGAATACAGAGAAACATGAAAAGACATGATCTGATACAAACTGAAGTAGAGAACAATAAAGAGTATAAACTACTACAAAACACCAAATGGAAAGAACAAGTACAAAACACTCAAAATGAATGACACAGAATTACAAAGAAAAAGGATCTCCACAAATAAGAGATATAAGAATATACTTCCACTCATTTTTTTCCAATGTATTGTTCAGTTTTTCAGGGGAGGGGAGCATTTCATTCCTATTTTCTTTTTTAAATGTTATTAGTTATATAAATGACTCTCCAGGAGGGAAGGAAAGGAAGGAAAAGGGAAGGAAAGGGGAAAATGTAGGGGATATAAATATAAAAATATCATATCAATAAAATGTATTTTAAAAATAAAAATATAAAAATGTCATGTTAATGAATTTTAAATCCTTTTGTAGAGAAATGAAAGAAGGAAGGAAGGTAGGAAGGAAGGAAGGAAGGAAGGAAGGAAGGAAGGAAGGAAGGAAGGAAGGAAGGAAGGAAGGAAGGAAGGAAGGAAAGAAGGAAGGAAGGAAGGAAGGAAGGAAGGAAGGAAGGAAGGAAGGAAGGAAGGAAGGAAGGAAGGAAGGAAAAGAAAAAGGAAAGAAAGAAAATAAGGAAAGGGAAAGGAAAGGATAGGGGAAGGGGAAGGAAAGAGAAGGGAAGGGAATGGAATGGAATGGAATGGAATGGAATGGAATGGAATGGAATGGAATGGGATGGGATGGGATGGGATGGGATGGAAAGAAAAGATAAATAGTCCCTGATATTAAGACACACAATTGAAGGATATGACTTGAACATATAAGAGAAATTTAAAAGTATATGGCAAAAGCACAGTGCAGTTTCAAGAAGAATAGTATTGCCAACCAGGGATTTCAGAGAAACTTAAAGTAGGAGGTGGCACTTAACCTGTATTTTAAAGAAAGACAAAGGGTCTAGGAGGCTGAGAAACTGAAATCCAAACATTTCACCAATTCCCCAGTTCTGAGGACAGTTTCAAAGAGGCAAATCATGCTTCAGCCAAGAAAGAGAGAAATTAGAGTGAAGTTGAGTTCACTTGAAACATGAAATAGGCTTTACCTGTGCTCAGGTGAGTAAAGTAAAATTGTAGTATTTCAAGTTTGCCAAGTACTTTCCATATATTATCTCATTTGATCCACCCAACCTCCCTAGAAGGGAAGCTTTATTATTAGCACCATTTTATAAGTGAGGAAACTGAGGCTAAGAGAATTTAGGTGAGTTTCTGCCTTTCTGAGGCCAGATTCAAATTCAAGTCTTCCTGACTCCAAGTCTACCCCTCTATTCACCATGCAAGCTTAGCTGCATGTCTCAAGCTCCCTATGACCTTGGCTGAGCTGAATTTTGTCTTCCATTTTTTTCCCTTTCTCCCCTAAAAGAAATATGCTAATGGAAAGGAGTAACCCTAAGACAAGAACCTGAAGTAGCAGCAGACTGACTTAATAACTTACCCTTAATATTATTGAAATGTCATTTCAGTAACACTAAGTGACTGTATACCCAGTTGTTATTTTTTACAGGAATTTTGTTGTAAACAGACCATTATAATAGACTTTAAAACTGTTTTGTTGTATAGAAATTTCCATAGTTGTAGGTTTAATAATATTTGATCTATCCCATGGGCTACAAAAAAATTAAGATATGTGGAGCATTCAACATTTGATGCTTTAACAATATGAAATAACTATCAGTTTCTCTGAAGAACATGTCACATAGAGAAAACCATTTAATTTTTGAATAGGAAGCATGCTCTCATTTAAAAAAAAATAGTTCTGGATATGGTTTAAAGACTGAATTCTTCACAGGCACAAAAATAGTACGTAATGCTCAAGCAGTGAGTAAGAAAGCCCCCACTCTTTTATCCACACCTATTTCCCCTGTAACCACTTCTTCAGGCAGCAAAAGCCTCTCATCCCAGCAGACCACAGAACTTTCTATCAAACTGTGAGGATGATCTGTCTCTACCAGGGGTATGGAAACTGCCCAATTCAATTTCCGTTCTATCTAAATTGGACCTGAATCAAGGTCTTTAGAGATGAGGTTTCCACATATTGCCATTTCCCCCAGCTCAAGAGAATTGGGCATGGTTTCACTAAAGTGTAATGTGATTCATTTTAAAAATTATTTCTCTTTCTTTTTATTGATTTCTTTTGTTTTTACATCACATTTTTCCTAACCTCTCACTTTCTACTCTCCTTTTCTGAGAAGATTTGAAAAAAAAGAGAGAAAGCAGTCCAGGAAAAAAAAGAAAGAAAGAACCCATCAATGAAGGTGGAGAGGTACAGTTTCTCAACTCTTGTGCATAGTTAAGCGAAGTGATTATAATGGCAGTATTCAGTTGTTTTTTCCACCTACACTATTGTCTTTTTGTATATTGTTTTCCTGGTTCTGTTTGTTTCAGTCTGCATCAGTTCACATAAGTCTCCCTTAAAATTGTTTGACTGCTTCATATTTGCAGTCTTTTGTTTCAGCCTTGTAATTTTCCATGACTCCACAATTTGTTAAACCATTCCCAAGTTGATGGCTACTTGATGCATTTCCAGTTCTTTTCTCTAACAAGTATAGCTATGAATGTTTTGATATAAATTGGCAAACACCTATCTATCTAAAGTTGTCCTTTTTCAGATTTGGAGTAAGCAGTAAGAACTCTGGTTCAAAGAATACAGATGTTTTATTCACTTTTTTAGCATAAATCCAGATTCTTTCCCAGAACAATTGGAGCAAGTAACAACTCCAGAAATATTTCAGGAGCACATGTGCCTTTCTGTGGCGCTTTCACCATCAAGATTTTCTCTGTTTGATCATATCCCTCGATGACTTATTCACTAGTGAAAAGTTCTTTTGTCTAATATAATCACATTCATTATGTCATGGGTTTTAAAACCAAATATGGCCATATCCTTTGCCATTTTGCCAGATATTAGAACATGCTGGTCCTGTCAGATCATTGGATCAAATAGATTATAATCATTATAATCAATCACAAACTCCTTTTGTGTTTCAGAGACTATATTCCACTGTCTACTGTGAAGAATCTCATCTTTGTGGATCACAGTTTTCTCATTTATATAGTGAGCAATTTGACTATGTGATAGCAAAGGTTCCTTCCAGATCTCCTTCCTCATCCTCACATTTTAATTATCCTCATTTCCTCCAAGATTCAACTCAAATCCCAGAATTTTCCCACCAGTCCTCCCAGCCTTCCACTCTGACAGAATCCTCTAAAGACTCTATTATATCTTGTACGTGTCATTGTTTACATGTTGCCTCCTTTATTAGAAATGTGAGCTCCTTGAAAGCTGGAGCAAAAACAGCTCTAAGCACAGTTTCTGAACCTCATTTATAGAGTGAGAAGCCTAGACCAGCTAACCTCTAAGGTCTCTTCCAGTCCTGAAATCATATGATAAGGCTTTCTAGTGCACACTCAAGTCCCTCTTTAGAGATCAGTAGTGAATGGCTAAAACTTGACTGGGAGACCTGACTCTAAGGAATGATTGACTTTATAATTAAGTACCTCTGCCCTGCTTTCCATGAATTATAATATTACTATAACTGCATGCTGCCTTTTCAAGACCACAGAATGTTATGTGTGCCTCTCTCAATTCAGCAGATATCAGCATTGAGAAAAAGTATTCCCCATAATGCCACATGCCTTGCCATATACACAGTTACCAGATGTAGGCTGGAGGAGTTTAAGATCAGACTTTCTCCACCCCCAGTCATGAAAATGAGTAATGGAAGGAAAAGTTCAGCACCAACAACCAAATATGATGAATGAGAACATTTCCCATGACATGGTGTGAAACAGCTTTAGGCAAATGCATGCCCAGAAATAAAGGAGAAAAGAAATGCCACCAAGTTTACTTAGAAGGAAGGAAAGCAGGAATGTTTAGTGAGAAACTCGGGTTCCGTTTTTCAATCACAGGAGTGATGGCTTTCAGGTAAAATGGTAGGAGGGAAAATAAAGGATGCTGAATATTTTAGACCAGCATTCTCCAAACTGGACTCTAAAGGACCCTGACATTTCATGTGATACTAATAAGTTTTTCTGAAAAAAAGATAGAAGAATTCCATGAATATCTCTTCCCCTTCATTCGTAAATTTATATTATATTTAAAAGGAATAGCAGCGGTGCATAACAAATTTGCAGTTTCATATGTAGTGATCTTTTTACTATTCTACTATGTTATGGAAATGCTTGTTTTATTTCACAAATTAAAAATAAAATAAAAAAATTAACAAACATGAAACTACAGATTTTTAAAGGCATTTCATGCAGAAATTTAGAAGATGAAAAAAGGTTTAATTACCCCTTGTTAGACCAAATTTTTTCCCCTTTTTTTATCTTAGTGATGCAGACTATGCCTGAACCAGCTTTAATGTATTCTATAAATATATTTCCAATTCAGAAGTATTCTGCTGTCCAATTAGTTTGGGAAACACTGCCTTAGGCTAATCTGACTCTCCAGCAAAGAAACTATATGGAAAAATCCATAGAAAATGCAGCAGGTGCCTGTCACCTGGGAAATAGCTGAAGAAATTGAAGTCTATAAATGTAATGGAATGTTACTTCTCTGGAAGAGATAGCAGATGTGAGAATTTCAGAGAAACATACAGAGAATTATATAAACTGATGCAGGGTCAAAGGAGCAGAATAGAAAAAACAATTTATGAAATGACTATAATGGAAATAACACCGACAGGCACCCAAACTCCATTTAAATCCAGATGAGCATTTTTGGTCTCAGCATAAAGATTCGTGAGATGTGGACACTGTGTGCATTGAATTTATCTCTTTTTGATGTTGTTGTTAGGAGGGATATTCTCTTGGGGAAAGGGAACACATAGGATGTGATGGGGGACAAAAGGTAAAAAAAAAAAAAAAAAAACTTAAATAAGTTGCAACGAATCTTAGTTAAATGAGCAACACCCTGACCCTTACACAGGAAGAGCCAGCAGTAATACTGCCAAAGTTCTATTTTATTTAGTCACAAGCAATGCTAAATATCTCCATGATCTGCCTACATCCCTTCCCAACACCTCTGCCTGGAGTTATTTACAATTCATCCAGCATTCTTAGTCACTTAATTATTCAATTTAATGCCCCTTTGCAAAGGCAATGAACATGCACTTTCTAGTCCTTATGGGATTACATGCTGTTGTTTAATTGCTGTAACCCATACTAGAGCATATTTGTGCCCCCATAAAAGGCTTTTGTGATTGATTATATGCCTCAGCTTTCATTTGGCATGTAATCAATCAGAGAGATCAGTTCCTGTTTAGATTGTTGAGGTCCAGTAGAGATTATTCCATAATGAAAGTTATTTATAAACAATTACTCATTTTCTCAATCCATTTTAATGTCTCCAGTGTCTGGCAAATCAAATATCCCGCAAAAAAGTATGAGAAACTCTGACTAGGAACAAGATTTTAGTGTTTCAAAATATAAGTTTTATGGAACTTTCTGCAAAGAACTTACAACATTGTTCTTTAGTCAGGCAGTTGGCTAATAAACATTTATTTAGTGCCTATTATGTGCCAAAGTTTTTACTAAACACTGGGGACACAAAAATAAAAGATAATCCTGCCCTCAAAATGTTTATAATCCAATGCGGGATACAAATAAGCAAAGAAGGATGTGCAAACAGGCTATATCCAAGGGAAAATGAGAAATAAAAGAAAGAAAGCACTAGAATTAAGTAGGACTGGGAAGGGCTTCCATTAGAAGATGGGATTTTTATTGGAACTTGAAGGAAATTGGGGAAGACAGTAGGTGAAGATGAGGAGGGAGAGCATTCCAGACATAGGAGACAGCCAGGAAAAGGATCTGGAGTTAAGAGATGGATTGTTTTCATCAAGAAAAAGCAAGGAGTCCTCTGTCACTGAATCAGAGTACATAGAGGTGATGAAAATCAAAGAAGGCTGGGAAGTTGTGGACGAGGTATAGTACAGAAAGAGAAGAGATAGGGGTCCAGGACAGCACCTTGGGGAACACCTTCAGTTAGAGGGCATTATCTGGATGAAGATTCAGTAAAGAAGACTGAGAAGAAACAGGCAGATAAATAGAAGATTCAAAAGACATCAGTGTCCTGAAAACCTAGAGAGAAAGAGTGTCGTGGAGGAGAGAGCAATCAATAATATGAAAGGCTGCATAGAGGTCAAGGAGAACAAGGATAGAGGAAAGGCCAATGGACAGGATATCATTGGTAATTTTGGAGAGAAGTTTTGGTTGGACTCCAGATCGTAAGGAGTTAAGAAGAGCGTGAGAGAAGAAAAAGTAAAGGTGCCTGTTGTAGATGGATTTTTCAAGCACTTTAACCACAATGGGCATAATAAATATAGGATGATATCAGGCATGGAAGGATCAAGTGAAAGCTTTTTGAGAACGGGGAAAACATGAATCTATTTGTAGGCAGTAGATAAGGAGCCAGTAGATAGGGAGATACTGAAGATCCTGAGTGATAATATGGTGATAACAGAGAGGGCAGTCTGTTGGAGGAGATGAAACGGAGGGCAATCACTAGTGCAAGTGAAGGGATGGGGCTTGGTAAGGAGTGAGACAAGCTCTTCATGTGAGGTGGAGTGAAGGCATTAGTGGTGGAAGCCAAATGATATGAGGAAGATGGGAAAAGAGGGGGTCCAGAGTGAGTTGCCTCAATTTTTTTTCTGCAAAATATGAAGTAAGGCTCTTAGCTGAAAGGGTGGGGGGAAAGGAAGCCATGGGAGTTTTGAGGAGGGAAAAAAAACGTGGTTTGGAAAAGTTACTGTAAAGAGTGGGATAGTGAGTTAATATGGGAGGTGCAGGATTGCCTAGCAGCAGTAAGGGCCCATTTAAGTTGGATAGCATAATTTTGTAGTGAACTCAGAATAATTGTGTGATTTCTGTAGAAATTCTTATGATTAAAATCAATAATAATAAAGTGTCATTTGGGTTTGTTTTCAATTTATTTTAAATTTCCTTCCTGAAAGGATATTCCTTTCACCTCTCCAAAATGCCTTTGGTCAAGTGTATCATCAGCCAGGCCAGCCATCAACCATGATGTTGACTTTAGCACTGTGCTTGTATTTGGATACTTAATTATTAATGCAAACAATATTGCATCCCATAGATGATGAGCAGAGCTGCCCTGTTGACTTCCAGCTGACCGATGTTTTGAACTAAGCCCTGGAATGTTGCAAAACATTCCATAAATAAAATCAATAACCACTAAAAAGAATTGGGTCATAATGGAAAGGGCCACTTGAAGTCATGGCAAGTGCACTGGATTTATGTTCAAGGGACTTCACTTTAAATCTTGGCTATGCTATAACCAGTGTAACTTTGAACAAGTCATTAATCCCATTGAGTCAGCGCCCTCATTACTAAATGAGGAAGATGGACTATAATGCCTCTGGGCTTTACAAACCTAAATCTGACTCCTCCAGCCTATACACACAGGAAAACCAAATGGATAAAGAATGTTTCTCATCAAGACTATGATATGCAGTGGGATAAACTACCCATTAAATTCATCCAACAGCACATATATCTCGGGCAGAAAATGGCCAAGGATCTGGTCTCAGAACTGAACAGGAAGAAGTGAATAGGTCAGGGAAATGACCCCAGACTTCTCCCTGAAACAAAGGCTTATCTGTTTAAGAACAAAGTTTTTAGTTGATACTCTGTGCCTAGAAGCCAAAGAATAACATAGTTTCCAATGAATTAACGTTGAAGGTCATACAAATGGCCAAATGAGGATGCACAAACTTCAAAGCTTTACTGACATACAATTGTACAGAAGTGTCATAAAGGTCATATTAGAGAGATACATGATTGGGGAGCGGAGGTGGAAGGATCCAGTCATGTATCAAGTGAAGGATAACCAAAGGGCAGCCACTGGCATATCTGCAATGTAAAGAGGTTCAAAGAAGGCTACCATTCTCATCAAGTAGCATCCTGTGGATGATCTATAGAAGTCTTGGACAAGAGTCTCACAGGATGAAAGGCTGTTGTTTGACTGTGACTTGTATCATTGGAGGGAGCATTCCCTGAACTCATAAGATCACACATTTGTTGGAATATCAAAGGTCTTTTTTAAAATGCCTTCACTTATTTTAGATCTAGAGTCAATATCAGTTGGCCTGATGGTTAAATGTCTGAATAAATGAAAAATAGTATATTATAATGGAAATTGGGCGAAAAAATTTGGGTCTTGGTCTCATATTTATTAATTAAATGATTCTGACCTCAAGTAAATCATTTCAATTCTCTCAAGTCCTTCTGGTTCTAAAAGTATATTATTCATTTAAGTTCAATTCAACAAGTGTTTACTAAGATTTATTGTTTGCCAGGTATGACATAGACCTACCGTGGTAGGTACTGAGGCTAGAAGGACCCTGCCCCTCAAGGAGTTGATACATTCTATTGAGGAAAACTGCTAGTATACAGATAAGGGTATGCAAAATACAGAGTAAATCAAAAGTAATCCCATCTCCCTTTCATAAACCATTCAGTGTCTAAAAGTTAAATTGATCTAAGACAGAATTTCCCAGGCCATTCCTCCTGTTTTTCAGTGCCCCATCCATATTTGTCTTTCTCCTTCCAAATATATCTCTTTCCAGGTCATAATCTATTTTTCTGGCTCGTATTTGTCTCTGCAACACTTAGGACAGTGCTGGACATGTAGTAAGCATTTACTAAATGCTCATTTTATCCATCCATCTATCTATCCATCTATCTATCTATCTATCTGTCTGTCTTCTGTCTCTCTATCTATCTATCTACCTATCTTTCCCTCTATCTATCTATCTACCTACCTAATCTGTTTGTCTGTCTGTCTTTTTCTTTCTAGTTATTTCAGTCATAAAACTTTTCTGAGAGCACTATGGGGATGGGGGTAGAGAATGTTTCAAGAAAAATCTCTTATTTATGGTCAAATTCAAATGAATGAATGATCAGATTGTAGTAGCTGAAAAACTCAAAGCCCTAAGAGGTTGTTCAGTCTATAATCCAAAATAAATGAATTCAGTTTGATACTGCATGGTGCAACAAAAAGCCATTTCAAAGTGTTCATCTACCTCATTTCCTAAGTTTAAAAAGCCTTCAAACTGTCTGAAAGTTTACAGTTAGAGAGTTATGCCTTTTGGTTACCCCTGGGAAGGGTAACACGTTAACACTGTAGCAGGAATTAGTTCAATAGATTAGCTCCTATAACCTAACAGGGTGCTGACACAAGAGGGTAACAGACTGTTAAATTTGATGTAAAGAGGTGAGGGGCATGCAGCTTATTGATTATATAGCTCTAGTTGGATATCCCACAGGATACCCCAGGCAACCAAGAGGCAGCTTGAAGGTTGCTAGGAAGATACTGAAAGGAAGAATTGAGCACATAAAATAAGGGGGGAAGACATTTTTTTAAAATTGCCTCAGAGCTATAACTGGTCATTTTAGCACCCAGAATAAATTTCACAAAAGATGCCATGGAACATATCTAAATTTTTTAATCAAATTCAGATTTCTTTTGGTTTGTTTTTGTTTTTAAAGAAGATCCCTAAGACATGAAGACCCACGTCAAGGAAGACCTCGAGACATTGCCTTAGCATGAGGAGAGGCTCCAGGGATCAGAAGACTCTGTTTAGTGGGTAATGGGGAGGTGGAGGTGGTTATAGAGTGACGTTGACCTGGGGAGGAGCTCATGTGACATGCAACCCAGAAAGGTTATATTTTAAATACTGATTATTTGGTTCTAGGTGCTAAGCTCAGTTGCTTCTCTGCTGTTGTAAGGGTTTGAATAACAATAGTGGTCTCACAATGTCAAAAGCCCAGGTCAATTAGCCCTAGGCTAATTCATCCTTCTCCTCTGCCACTTATCATTTTTGCCACAGTTTTGCCCCCTGCTTGAGAGGAGGCTATTATTGAGGACTAAATTGTCATAAGAAACCCTTATGATGAAAGGATAGGATATTCAAGGTATGATCTAGGTCAGGGATGGAGAACCTGTGGTCTTGAGGCATCATGTGGCCCTCTAGCTTCTCAAATATGGCCTTTTGACTGAATCCCAAACTTCACGGGACATTTTATTTGGGTTCAGTCAAAGGGCCAAACTTGAGGACCTAGAAGGCCACATGTGGCCTCAATGGTATAGGTTTCCCACCCCTGATGTAGGTGAATGAAGTACCCAGACCAAGGAGATAATAGCTCCATTAACATACTGAGTCCTGAAAGTAATTCAACAGACACAATGATCTCCTTCAATGTAGAGGTTAACTTCTTGGGAGTTCTTATTGCCTAGTAACTGATCCCAATGTCATGAGTTTGACAGATATATACTATAGATTTAATTTGGACCAGCCTGGTCTAGGACCCCCTACCTGCCGGTTGTAATCCTGGCAGAGTCCAGAACAAGCACCTCCAAATTCATGAGAATTGGGAGGAATCTGCTTTGGCTCTAGAAATCCCTTAGGGAGTCTGGGTTATTCTCTGATTTGATCCTTGAAACAACCCTGAGACGTAGGTGAGTACTAGGAGAGTGCTAGTTATCTTAGACTAAAGTAGAGTATTTTCACTAACAGTGACCAGGTTCCCCAGGCATAATTACAAAATATCTGGTTTGCAAGGAGTGATGATAACCAAGAATTCTGATGGGAGTAAAAACCTCTGATCCAAATAAGAATTATATTTTTCTGGACCTTTAATCTGGCCCATGATTTCATTGATATAGAGAACTCTCAATGAAGAAACTCATTCTTTTAATGAGACTTTGTTGTCTTAAAGACTGCCTGGGATATGCCCAGGTTTACTTAGATAGTCTGTATTAAAGGCAAGACTCGAAGCAACATCTTTCTGCCCCTGAGGCTAGCTCTCTATCTTTATCATCATGCTACTTATCATCTGACAATGAAGGAATGAAATGAATGAACAAATGAATGAACAAAAATCATGTTGTTAAATACTTCCTATATCCCAGAGACTATACTAAGCATTGAGGATATAAATACAAAAGTTATCTGTTCTCAAGAAGCTTATGTTCAAATCATCAGAAACAACACATAGAGGGGAGAGGTTACCAGGGAAAGTTATTTTGATCTGGAAGACCATAGGTATGGTAAGTGGAGCTATATAGCAGTGAATTGATGTGCCTTTCTAGAAACACAGTCATTCATTAATTTGATTACATTTCCTAAAGCAAAAGCTTGAAAATGGGGGTGGGGGGGCGGTTGAGGGTGGGCAGTTAAACAGCAGCAGGGCAGAAAATAGAATTGAAGAAGCATCGTGGTTGGATATAGCAAGCCCTCACCAGTCAGGATGTCACAGATGGTCTCTAAATTATTATTGATTCACCTCCTTGCAATACTTTCAGAATCAGAAGCCTTGGATCTACCTTTCTGAGTACTGTGCAATACCCAGAGAAGGAAGCAAAATTCTAGATATTCAGAAGCTCCTATGTACAAACATGGAAAAACTAAACCACTCTTACCCTGTTTTTAGCAATCTATTACTAGGAGACAATTAGATTAGCTATGCCTCGCTGGTCACTTCAGCAAAACAATGCCAGCCCTCTTCCCAGAGAGTGAGATTGGCTCTGTCACCATCCAGTGGGTACAACAGCTGCTTAAATTCATGATGGGTCTCTAAAGTGAAGGGCTAAGAAGTCCAGAATTACTTACTTTCTGATCAATAAAACCAAGAGAAGATGAATCTTATCTCTGGAATTGCGGTGCACAATTGTAAACCACCTTAAGAAAAATATGAAACATTTCATGTAAAGCCAAATATCTTGAGTCCTGTCTAAGCCCATTTTCTCCTACTCATAAAGGATCTTTTCAAGCAGACAAGATGAAGTCTAATGGGTCTATGCTGCCTGGATATAGAAAATACCCTGCTTGCCTCACCAACGGTAGAGTGGGAGTAGTTTGCCTGAAATGGTTTAACAATAGACCCTGGAGGCTTACTGATCTAAATCTGGCCCCTGAATGTTAGCAGGTGTCAGGTGCACCACTGAAAAGGCTGGATGAGAACACAGGAAAGGTTGTTTGTTTTTAATGAACTATAAAGGGAAAAAAATTCTGTTGTCTAATTGAGGTACTCAGTGACACTTCTTTATAGAAATGTTCAGAGCAGGACCCACAGACAAGGGATTCACATTTACTTTTTGTCCTCCAGTCAGAATTCATTCCCAGGTATAATGGAGAAATTAGGAGAATCATATTCAGCATTATGTCTGAAGGGTTCAGGCAGCCTGTAAGTGTCTCAATGGAGAGAGGAAAAAACCATCATGAAAAGGACTCATGCTCTGGTTGATTCAATTCAATGGTTTTTTGAGCAGTAAATGGAAAAATATCTATGATAGAACAAAAGAAAAGTGAAAAATACAGTAGAAGAAAAGCATGAACTAGATCTACTTCAATGTATTGACATCCATTTCTTCTTCACAAGCTCCCCTATCCATCCATGATCCCTCATCCATGTCCTCACACTACGTCCCCTCACAAGTTCTCATCCCTTGATAAGGAGACAAGTAAACTTAAAATTTACTACCTATTTAGGGTATAAAAGCAATGCTTTCTATAAGATATCATTATATATAATAATGGGCATCATTATTCCCATTTGGTCAATGAGGAAACTGAAGTTGAGAGAGGTTAGGTGATTTACCCATAATCAGATTATTTGTTGGGCAACAGTAAATATTGGAGCCTGGACTTGGATACAGGTATTCTAATTCTAAGGTCAGTGATCTTTCCACTACACTACATTGTCTCTCTAACTATCAAACAAAGCAGTAACTAGGACATTTACAAAGCTCATCAGTGTGTTCAGTGGCTTCCACTGGAAAGACAAGTGCTGCTTCTCAAGAATAAGAAGGTTTAGGACACATTCTTCTTGGTCAAGGAACTTCAAATGATAATTATCTAGGGCTGCTTCCTGAGTGTTCCTCTTACTGTAGTCTTGCTTCTAATAAAGTGTTGTTATTGTTTACCCTTTACATATAAACTGCTTCTTAAAGGAAGGTAGGGACAATGGGAGAAAGGCAGCTTTTGTCTTTGTTTTCTATTACTGCCAGATAGGTGTTGGATAATAATGGATAATGCCAGGGAGAGTTAAAGATCTGCCCCACCCATTAGTGGGCCTGCCCATTAAGGGAACTTTGATTAGGGGAGATATGTTTTGTTGTTGTTGGAAGGTCCACACCTTTTGTTAATTCCTAATGAGGCACTGGCTCTCAAGGGCTGTGATGCCCTCTGGCTCTGAAAAGTGTGTAAATGCTCTGAGGTGAGGTTTTGTTTGGGGGCTGACTCATTGGAAGTGTTTGTTTGGCCAGATGAGACTCTGGATAGCCACTAAGGAGACCCCCAGCTTTGAAAACTCAGGTGCTGGTGTTTCCCTTTCTCATAACTATGTATGTATGGTCAGACAGTTGGATCTGTCTGTCGATCTGTGATGTATTGCTTACAGTCAGATAGTTGGAAGCCCTGTCTATTTATCTTTATTTCTCTGTATTTTCTCTGAAGTTCAGGTTGCTGACTTTTTCTCTGGAAATAAGCGAATGATATATGTGTTTGATTAAAGTAGATCATTGACCCCTCAAAAGTTGCTTTTCTTTTAGAAAAGCAGATCTAAAAACCTGTACAGCAGGCCCTCCTGTGTATGTTGGGGTGCTTGCTTTTATAGGCCTAGAGTTGGGAAGACCTGAGTCCAAATGGAGCTTCAGACACTTTCTAATTTTGCATCCCTCATCAAGTCACTTTAAAAAAAACAAAAAAACCCTTCATTTGCCTCAGTTTCCACAACTGTAAAATAATAATAAGATATTATTATTATATTATATAATATATTATACATAATATATTATATAACATATAAGAGATAATAAAAGTACCTACCTCTCAGGGTTGTTTCAAGGATCAAATCAGATATGTGTTAAGGATGTAGCACAGTGTCTGGCACTTAGTAGGTAATAAATAAATGTTCATGTCCTCCCTTACTACAGGAATTCTGGGAAATTAGCTGATAACAATATAACAACTGAGGGCAGACAGGACTATAGGGAGGAAGGTTTAGGAAGCCAAAACTTCATAATCAAAAAGGAACAGTTCATGTGATGCCACATCACTGTTCAGCTCTTTTTTCCTCTAAATTCATAATTAATTATTATATCCAGTCACATTGATTGTTCATGAAAGGAAGATCGCTAATATGAAATCAACTTGCTTTTGGGAAAGCTATGCAAATCATTTTAGTATAGAACAAAGTGAATAAAGGGTCTCTGAGGAAAGTATGATTTGTATTTCTTCTCTGTAGCCTCTAGAAAGAAAGAAATTCTATAGTTGCTTCACACCACAACATGAGAGGCAAAAACATTATATGAGAAAACCCAACTCACTGTCTTTTGAGTTCAATTGAACAAATGTTTATAAAGCTGTACCACGTACAAGTTGCTGCAAATGGTACCAGGGATACAGAGACAGAAAATAACACAGACTTTGCCCTCAACAATCTTACATTCATCTACTCAGGATATAAGATGTTCCAAGATAGAGAATCGCCAATAACGTGATCTCTTTCAATTTCCTCCTAAGAGGGGAAACCATGCCATTGTACATGTGGGCAACTGAAATCTGGGGCTTCCTTAGCATTATTACAAGGGGGCAGAAAATTCTTATGTAAACCAAGCATGATCACTATGTCCTTATGTATACTTTCAATCAGTAGACACAAGAACAACTACTACTGCTTATGGGAGGGGTGAATTTTAGGGGGATTAAAAAGAAATCTTTCTACAGTAAAAAAAAGTTGAGAATCACTGCCACAGTAGAATGAGTATTAGTTAGTCAAAGGAGTTAGGTTCACTCTCTCTTACCATTGTATGCCCTAGAGCCAATCAGTTGTCATGTCTTACCGATTCTCTCTCTTCAGGATCTTCAAATGTTGTCCCCAACTCTCCATTCATACTTCCCACCTAGATCAGACCCTCACTATCATTCTTCTGGAATATTTCAACAGCCTCCCAGTCTATGTCAATGCAAACAGAATCTCCCCTCTCTCGTTCAGCTATGAAATTATTATTTTTATTTATTATCATTTTAAATGATAGTGCATGGCATAGAGTAGGTGTTTAATCAATGGTTATTGATTAATTGATGGGGACATAAGTCGAACCATTCATTCTCCCACCTAAGAAGCTTCAGTGATTCCCCATTTGTTTTAAGGAAAAAGCATAGATTCCTCTATTTCAAATATTTTCCCCTCTGAATCCATCTAATTTTTCCTACTATTGTCCATCCAGACTGACCTGCTTTCTGTTTCCTATGCATAACATTCCATCTTTTGCCTTTTTGCCTCTTTGGAGGCTATTCCTCAATGTGTGGAATGCTTTTATTTCCCATAACTATCTTTCTGAAGCCCAAGCTGCCATCAAAATGGATGAGCATCCATCTCCTCGCAATGGCTTTTCCCAGTTTTCTATATGTTAGTGAAACAGCTGCCTCTATACACACATGCACACATACACACATCGTTTATTGTGTACATATCTTGAATTTAGTTAAATGTATGCTATAAATTCCAATTAAAATGTAAACTCCTTGAAGGCAAGAATTGTCACATTTTTGTATTTATATTCCTAGAACCCAGCATAGTATCTTTGCTTTCTCCTCTACGAAATGAAGAAGTTGAGCCTCAGTAGGTTACTCCTTTGACATCCTTTCTTGCTTGAATGCTATGATCACATGACTTTTTGCTCATGATTTCCCTGTCATTAAAATAAATGATACCTCTCCTGACTTCAATGAAAACATGCTTTCCATTCTTCATGGAAAGAATATTAGGAATTTAAAATTCAAAATCATTGCTATCATTAGAGTATTGTCTTTGGAAGTCCGTTTTAAAGAGAAGACAATGTTCTTTTCCTAGGGAAAAGGTTTCCAAGTGTTTGGGGAAAATTTCTACAACCCAACTGAAAGCCTCTGTCAACTGACGAACTAGCTAACCCCTGGACGATCTTATTACTGTGTTAGTCACCCAATAAATGTTAAATGTATTCATGTTTATGTGTTCTTATCTACATACTTAAAAATCTAAATCCCTAGGCTCCATCTGGCAGACAGTCCTCTGAAATACATGGTTTCCATGGCGATTAAGCCATGACATGATAATCAAAAGTTACCTCATTTAGAAACTCTGCCCAAATTAAAATGGCCAGAGAAAGAGTCATCCTATTTACAAAACGAACAATGTCAAAACCAAACTTGGAGTTCACATTCAATGAGAATTTGGTGTACCTTCTACTTGAGACTCATGATGTCCCATCAATAGAAATATATCCAATCAGCAAGCTTTCATCAAGCATATACTTCATGCCAAATACTGTGAGAGTCTCTGGGTATACAAATAAAAAAGTGAGATAGGCCCTCTCTTCAAAGATCTTATAAGTTTATATAACATGTTCCTATAGGTTTATATGTAAATATAGAATATATATATCCCCTGCTCAAAAACATGGTCCAACAGGTAGGTACTAAGATATGAATTTTTTTCAAAAGAATAAATAAAAATTATCAACAATCATGTGAAAAATAAATGTTTCTGATCACTAATAATAAAATACAAATTAAATAACTTTGAATTTTTGCTTTATACCCAACAAATTGACAAAGATTTTTTTTTGATGGACATATTATTGAAGGAATATGGGAAACCAGACAAAATAAATGAGGAATACAATGACCATTTTGAAAAAGAAATTGGAAATAAGTGAAAAATGTGACTAATGTAGCCATACCCTTGATCAAATAATCCCATTTCTAGACATATACCAAGGAGAAATCAAAGACATGGAGACACTCAGATTCTATCAATTTCATACTTGGTGAAAAGCCAAAGTTTAACTGCCCTTTACTATGGTAAGGAATAACTGCTTAATTATGGTAGAACAAAATCAGGCTTCTATTACATAGAAAACATTCACAGTTGCATGTACTGATGTGACAATGAACTTTGTGAAATTCATTTATTTACAACCACACCATCTTTAACCAATATTTATTAAGATCATTTTCCCTATTTGCTATAACCTGGGCTAGGAGCTCTACCTTCCTGGCATGATCATTTTTCATCACCTGGCCCATCTTCAAAGTGTTCTGTTATTTAAGAGACTTCTCATTGCCAGGACCAATTCAGTCTAGCCTTTTATTCAAACTTACAGAGGCAAAGATACAGGAAAAATCAATACTATCCTTCCTCAAGAAAAATGTTCAACCATTTTCTTGGATAGTTATTTCCAATTTTAGAATATCTAGACAACATTAACTGAACTTGTAGGGGTGTCAGTTTTCTCTCTGTAAAGTGGAGATAATAATAGCACCTAGATTAAAGGAGATAAAATACTTTGTTTTTTGTAAAAGTACTTTGCAAATCTGAAAGCATAATCAAACCACTAGCTATCATTATTAGCACGATCAGTATTTCTATACAGCCGCATTTTGCTCTTTCCAAGACGTTACATTTTTAGGAAAAAAGAAAAAGCTATGTGTTTACCAAAAGTTGGTAAATGGAATCATTATCTGCACTGAGGTTCCTAACTTTTTTGTGTCATGGATCCCCCATACAAAGTGATGAAACCTGTGCATCCCTTTTCAAAATAATATTTTAAATGCATAAAATGAAATCCAAATGTATCAAAATAGAAAATTCTCTCTCTCTCTCTCTCTCTCTCTCTCTCTCTCTCTCTTTCTCTCTCTCTCTCTCTCTTTCTTTCTCTCTGTCTCTCTGTCTATGTATGTATATATATGTATATATATATATATATACACATACACACATACACACACACATATATACACACACATATACAGGCTATGGTTTTATTAAGAAACAATGACGTAGATAGCTTCAAAGAAAACTAGGATGACTTGTATAAATTCATGAAGAGGGAAGTGAATACAAGCAGAACAGTTTGTCATAACAACAACAATGCAAAAATGAACAACTTTCAAAGACTTGAGAACCCCGATCATTGCCATCAACTGGCGGATCAGAGGCACGGAGATTATAGAAAAGAAAGAGATAACAGCAGCGGGGGATAGGGGAGCCTGTACCATCTGTACATGACTGCTTCATTGATCTGAGGGTCAAGATTTATATACTCTCTTAAGCAAGCAAGCAAGCTAGGTTACTCCCATGCGAACATTTTTAGTTTACATCTTTTATTTCCATATCTGCGTAACAACCTCGGGGTACACAATCAGGGTCAGGACAATCTCATCTTTGCTTCTCAGGAGTGGAATTTCCTGAGGACGCCAGCCTTTACACTAGTACAAGTCTCAAGTAAAACCTGGGCAGTACCTCACATTCTGGACTCCATCAGTACTGGCCCTCTACAGATCATTACAATGATCAACTTTGATTTTGAAGGATTGAAGACGAAGAATGCTACCCATCTCCTTTCACAGAGATAATGAACTAATATGCAAAGTAAGGTACACATTTTTGGATATAAATTCTTTTGTGAGATTATGAATATTTATTTAAAATATGCTATTTCTTTTGCTATATGTTTTCAAATTTTCCAAGGGGGAAGGGAGGAGATTGCTAAAGGAGAAAGCGAAAATAAATGTCTTTTCTAACTGAAACAAAATAAAATTTAATTTAAAATAAATGAAATAGAAAGCTTTATGTTTTAAAAGAAAGAAGTAGTAAATCATTCCCTAATGCAAATGATTACCATATAACTAAATTGGTTTGTACTTTTGATGCTTCTGCAAAAAACCTAAAACTGGGCCTTCCTGGAAGAGGTCTCTAAGGTAGTAAATACCAGGTAGTCAATATGCCCTCTCTCCATCTGGAACCCACATTCACTTTCACAAGCATGGAAAGGCTACCTAATTATCACTGTCTAAGAGAGAAAAGGAAATCTGTGATCAGTTTTACTAATCCATTTCAATGTTTAAAAGCCCCACTAATTATCCTGAAATGAATTTTAAGGTCATTTTACCTCTTGTCAGAAGATCATAGATTCAAGCATCCATGTAGCTGAACCCCCTACAAAAAAAACGAAGGGTCTGAAGCATAGCCAGATTGGTTAAGTGACTTACCCAAGGTAATGTATAAAGTGACAAAGGTGAGATTCAAACCCTGGTCCTTTGACTCCAAACCCAGTATTCTTTTGTTCTCTGTGGAAATGTAAGAAATATGGTTGCATACATCCTCACAGAGTTGAAAACTTTTATTAGATTGCTTTTTGGCATTCTCTATATCACTTCTCAAACTTTTTAGACTTAGGACTCATTTACACTATTAAAAATAATTGAAGACTACAAAGTCATTTGTTTATATTTATTGAAATTTATCATATCAGAAATTAAAACTGATAAATGTTTCAAATATGTATTGAATTCCTTTTCAAGTAGTAATAATCAACCTATTACATGTTAACATCATTAAGATGCTTTATGGAAAATAACTTTTTCCAAAAATATTAGTGAGAAGAATGGCCGTTTTATGTATTTTTGCATATCTGTTTCATATCTGAATTGAGATATGTTGTTTCTGTTGAAGTATCTGAAGAAAAATATGACCTCATTCATATATATATATGTGATTTGGAAAAAGGAAAATATTTTAATAGATAAATTAATATTATTAAAATTATAAATTAATATTATTAAAAATAGTTCTGACCTCATGGGTGTCCTTTGAGGGGGTCTGTGTACACTCTATGAGAACTACCATTCTAAACTAATTTCTCCACTTTTTCTTTCCAATTTTCTCAGACTTGTAATGGGTTCTTTTCTGAACCTCTAATGTTTTTTGCTAAGTCAAAGGTGCCCAAATTTTTGTAAAGGAGGCTTTTCTTTCTTTTTTTCCCCAACTTATGCCAAACCTTGGGTGAAATTAGGATTAGATGTTGATAATAAAATAACTGAGGGGGAATGGAGTCCACATGTAAGGTGCTTATAGGCTAAAGGAGGCATCACCACTACTCTACGTCCTAGATTTTCTGTGCCCTTAAGAGAGGAGGCATGACAGCAGCAACTCATTTGAGGGAGGTACCAAGCAAGGTTCAAAGATCCAATACAAGATATTCTTATTGGTGTGGGATCTCAGGTGAATTCCCAATATTCAGCCTTAGCTATGGCCTCAGGGTTGTGACTTCAGGGTTAACCCAAAAGCTCTTATGACTGATATTGCCCCAAGTGGGGATTTGTAGCTCAACTGAACCCCTCTTTTCCAGACATAAACTCCTGGGATTTTAATCAGTGACCATTTGAATTCTGGGATGGATAAACCTCTTTGACTAAGATATCTTTATCTGAGAGAGGAGGAAATACTTAATAAGGAATTGGTAGAAACATGAACTTTGTGGAGAAATTTTTCCTTCAGTACAATGCAAATTCCTTAAAATAACTTTTATAAAATGAGCCCATAACGCAACAGTAATTCTAGAGATAGAGTAAATAGAAGTAATGCTGGTGATGGAATGGAATTAGATTGCTTGTCCAGGGGCCACTTAGCTCTGCCATAATATAAGGCTCTGAAGGATTCCATGCTACATATTTGGATGAAATGTGTATGTGTTCGCGCATGTGAAAAGTTCTTTATTGTTTTATTTTTCTATATGCATCAAGAAAAGCTGTCTAACTTCAAAACAGAGGGGAAGAATGTTCAGTGGAGAATTATTTCTATTGCAATTGGTGTGGGATATCACACCATGATAAAATCAGAAGACACAGTTAAGAAGGAAGAAAACAGAGAAGTCATAAAATTACATAGTCAAAAGCAATGTTGCCTTCTTCCCCTATATCCTATCCATTTATCTAGATGATGCAATAAAAACAGAGCAGATAACATTCCATCTTCCAGGAAAATGTTTGAAGGTGTCAATTCCCATGGCAAAGAAGAAAGTGAGAAGTTATGGGCATATGAGCATCTGTCCAAACTTGTATTTCAATTATTTGCTTAGAAGTCATTACAGAATGTGGTCCATAATAGTTGACTCCTGTAGGGAGGGTGAGGAGGGAGAGAAATAGATAAAGGAAGAGAGAGCAGGAGACAGGAAAGAAGAGGGGCAGAAAGAGATGGGAAGAGAGATGGAGAAATAAAAAGAGAAAAAAGACAAAGATAGAGAGGGTGGAGCCAAGATGGTGGAGTAGAAAGACACACATACTCTAGCTCTGAACCCACAGCCCATAAAATATCTGTAAAAAAGAACTCCCAACAAATTCTGGAGCAGCAGAAGCCACAGAACAATGGAGCAGATGAGGTTTCTGTTCCAGAGAGCCCTACAAACCTCTCGCAAAAGGTCCTTCATGCCCCAACCCGGAGCCCTGCCCTAACTTGGCTGCGCGGCACCGAGAGGAGCAGATCTGAGCAGACTTCAGGGACAGAATCTCCAGCAGCCGCAGGTCCCTCCACCCACGGGCCCCAAAAGTTGGTGAGAGGGTCTTCTCAGCTTGCTGAGAGGGGAGTGGGGTGCCCCCATAACTCAGGCCCCCTCGGCAGGCAGCAGCAGAGGCGGGAGCAGACAGAGGCTCCCAAAGCAGGCAGGAGCCTGGATCCATTGTTGAAGGTTTCTGCATAAACCCCCTGAGGGAACTGAGCCCGTGAGGCGGCCCTGCCCCAGTCTGAGCACCTGAACTTAATCTCACACTGAATAGCAGCCCCACCCCCGCCAAAGCCCTGAGGCTGGGAAGCAGCATTTGAATCTCAGACCCCAAGAGCTGGCTGGGAGGATCTGGAGGTGAAGTGGGCGTGAAGAGAATATTCAGAAGTCAAGTCACTGGCTGGGAACATTCCCAGAAAAGGGAAAAAAAAATAAGACTATAGAAGGTTACTTTCTTGGTGAACAGGTATTTCCTCCCTTCCTTTCTGATGAGGAAGAACAATGCTTACCATCAGGGAAAGACACAGAAGTCAAGGCTTCTGTATCTCAGCCCACCCAATGGGCTCAGGCCATGGAAGAGCTCAAAAAGGACTTTGAAAATCAAGTTAGAGAGGTGGAGGAAAAACTGGGAAGAGAAATGAGAGACATGCAAGTAAAACATG
Source organism: Notamacropus eugenii (assembly GCF_028372415.1). Classification (NCBI taxonomy): domain Eukaryota; kingdom Metazoa; phylum Chordata; class Mammalia; order Diprotodontia; family Macropodidae; genus Notamacropus; species Notamacropus eugenii. The sequence goes on from NC_092877.1 coordinate 328,327,919, forward strand.
AAAAACAAGTAAACACCCTGCTAAAGGAGACCCAAAAAAATGCTGAAGAAAATAACACCTTGAAAAATAGGCTAACTCAATTGGAAACTCATAAAATTATGGAGCTGGAGAGGAACTCAGAAACTACCTCCTCTAATCTCCACATTATACAAATAAGGAAACTGAGGCCCAAAGAAGTCAAATGATATAGCCATAGTCAAAGAAATAACTAATGGCCATCTTAGAACTAGAATTTCAATCCCCTGACTTCCATTCCAATGTTCTCTCCATCACTAACCAGCCTAGCAGCTTGCAGAAGTCACTTCCTCTTTCTTATCCTCCATAAAAAGAAAATGGGGTTGACTAGATTGTTCCAAAAGTCCCTCCCAGTTCTGACTTCTGAGCATCTTATTTATATTTGCTCAATAATTTTTCATTGGCAAAAAGACAATTTAGGACCCTATTCTTTCTCAACTCAAGTCCATGCTTGGCCCTTGCTAAGTAGGGATATACACATACAGGCATACATATATATGTACATATGCATATATACATACACACATAGACATACATACATATACATATATATTTATGTATAACCCTCAATATGAATCTCTGAAAAAAATCCAGGAAAAAATAGATATAAATTCTTGTTTTCAAGAATTTATCTTCGACAATCACATGGAAGAAACATCAGCATTGCTCATTCAATATAAAGCCTTTCATCGGAGGATTTTGAAAATTAACCTCAAATGGTTTCCAGATGCCCAATGGGACGTGGGTTGAAGTCAACTATCCTTCTAGTATGATTCACCAATTCGTCTTCATTATCTGTGCTGAAGACAAAAATAAGTAATAAGGGCTTGTGTATATTCTACATATGTGCATATGTAAATATGTATATAAATCTAATTTTAAAGGAAACAATCATGTTCAAAGGGAAAATGTATTGTAGAAAAATGTATTCATATTTGTCTCACTTTAGCACTGTTTTGTACTGAGCTAATGGACTTTTTTGTAACCCTGATAAACAAAGTGTTAATTTTCTTTTCCTTCTATTATATCTTATATAGTTGGTACGTGGATATTCATCAGGATGACTAGAGCTGACTCAGGGTGCTCTGGAAGAGGAAGCTGGTGACCTGTACAACCCTCCCTCACTCAAAACAGTCAAGTGCAACTCATGTCATCATTTCTCTGATGGCATGGTCTTCTTTGGCAATGAAGGATGAATACAGTAGTTGGAATTTAACAAACTTTTCCTTTTTTTCACATCCATTAACCCCCAAATAGCTTAAGTTTACTTTGCTATTTCCCTGACACATAATTAATTTTATTTTTATACCATTTCCAAAAGCATCCTCTTCTTATTTCTCCAAAGTACTTGAATTAGCTGCTAAGCTTCATTAGGGTAACCATAATGGGACTGATTTTTTCCCTTTCCTATGATAGGTTATCCCTTGCATAAAAACAGACTAAAACACAAATGAGCTCATATCTTCATTGCTTGACTGGCAAGAGCTCATGAAATGCAAAGGCAATCCGGAATCTCCCAGGTCCAGAAAGACCTTCTTCATTCCATACTTCCTTGAGGCTTAGCAGTCAAGTTACAAGAGATACCTTCAAGAACAAGAGAGAGACTAAGAATCAAACCCAAACAAACAGGCTCCTCTGATAAATTTGTCCCCTCTTGCTACCATTATGGGATATTAGATATTCTGCACCCAGAATACAAATCATCATGAGTCAGCTGGATTTACCCAGTCATTAACTTCCAAATGATGATTTTTCACCAAAATGGGTCAACATATCCATTTTCAGCCCTGGAAACAAGCAATAACTTCAAATTTCAGTGGAGCTGGAAATGAGAATGCAGGTAGAAAGCAATATTTGAACTAGCACAGACAGGGGTGAAGTTGGTGTAAGAAGCAGTCTGCATTCAAATGCCATGAACTACTTTACTGCTAGTTGTATAACCATAGGTAAATCACTTAATCTCTCTGAGCCTCAGTTTGCTCATCTGCAAAATGGGAAAAATAATGCCTACAATATCTGCCAGTCAGAGTTGTTATAGGATCAAATGGGATAGCATGAATAAAATACTTTGCCAGCTTTAAAGTGTCATATAAAATAACGATCATAATCATTAACATTTAGTGAATACGTCCACCATTCTCTCACCAAGTAAAATGCTTAGAACTCTTCTACCAGCATCCATTTCTTCTATATACCTAGGCATTCACTAAGAAGCTGAGTTAGAACAAAATGTAACAAATCCTTTTAGGATAGAAAATGAGCAAGGAGGTTTGTTGAGGGAAAGAGAGGAAACAGTTGGAATATAAATGAAAAGATTCTAATCCCGTGTCTTCTGATTTCTTATTACATCAGAGGCAAGTTACTTTCTGCTCTATTTTGTTAAATTCTGAGTTATTCAGATTATGGGGTAATGGATAATCATAGCATATATTGCTAAAAGAATGCACACACCAAGCTCTATTTCCTAAGAACATCCTTTAAATGATTAGGTGAGCACTGTCTGCAAATATAGAAACTATAAGAACCCATGGAAAATATTGCCACTATTATTCAGCAAAAAATTCATTATTCATCCTTCACTTTTGAAGAGGATCGATGATGTGATGTTGGGGTAGAGTAAAGTCTGTTTGACCATAGCTGATCAGTCCAGTACAAGGTTAGAAGGCTGTTTTTGAAGGCAATAAACAAGTAAACAAATTTATTAAATTCAACAGCAGGTTACTTTCAAATAAAAAACATTTAAGAGGGAAAAAGTGTAGACACCAAAGACAAAATGTGTAACAAGTTAACGAACATATTAAAAAGAGATCATGTGAAGAGTGAAACAATGCAAAAAACACCAAAGGTAGTTTTTCGACAGTTTGTATGACCTTGAAGTAAAGGATACACTTATCAAAAACACATTACAAATACATGAAGATATTACAACATTAGTGAGAAATGCAACAGATTAAGGCAAATTGTTTGCAGGTCTAATCTGTCCAAGTTCCATTGCCTATTGCTTCAAATTTCCCTTTGAGACAAAACTGTGTCTATTAGTGCAACACATTAAGAAGTGAATGACCATATAGACCAAGGGATTTGTGTGGCAGGGCAGGGCTGGGTAACATAGCAATGGCTTTGGGAAGGAATTTCTCAAAAAATAAATGTATTCATCAGGAATGAAATTCAGGAACTGATAAGTAGTATCCTTTGGAAATTTCCAAGATTTGTGGGATTTTTCTTTTCTGATGAATTTTATCTTCAGGGAGAGGGGAATGAGGGGACAAGAATATCATCTATGGAATGTAGAGTGGGCTTCAGAGGAATGGAGGAAGACCTGCAAAAAGATGATGATAATTCAGCATCTGGATCAGAAACAGGACCCCAGTCCATTAGAACATTTGGAGTGGATATGCTCTGGATTTGCACAGCTTATTTCCTTAGCACTCCTGCAATTCTGCTTTGCTCATGGAATATAGCACCTTCTTTGATGCAAGCATGCCATGCTGGGTGGTCCTGTGCCATGTCTTATAATCAAAAGTTCTTCAGAGAGACCTTGAGAGTATCCTTGTACCACTTCTGACCACCATATTTGCCTTGTGCTAGTTCTCTGTAGAATAGTCTTTGAGGTAAGTGTGCATTTAGCATTTAGTCTCTGTGGCCAACCCTTTGGAGTTGTGCTCTCTATGATAGTTTGAATGCTTGGCAGCTCAGGTCAAGAAAGGGCCTCTGTGTCCAGAACCTTATTGTACCAGGTAATTCTAGAATCTTTCCAAGTTAGTTCAGGCAGAAGCAGTTCAGTTTTCTAGCATGATACTGACAGACCATCTAGGTTTCACAGGTATACAGGAGTGAAGTCAGCACAACAGCTCTGTAGACCTTCACTTTGGTAGGAGGCCACCTCCTCTCTCACCCACACTTTTTTTCAGAGCCTCCCAAATGTTGACTTAGCTCTGGTAATGAGTACATTAACTTCAACATCTACGTGGACAACCCTGAAAAACACATTGCCGAGGTAAGTGAATTTATCCACAGCATTCAAAATTTCTCCATTTGCTATGACCAATGGTTCCATGTATGGATGGCATATTGCTGCTTGGTGGAAAACCTGTTTTCTTGGTGTTGATGGTTAGGCCAAAATTAGCACAAGCAGCAGAGAATCAATCCATTTTCGGTTGTATCTCACTCTCAGAGGCTACATTGAGGGCACAATCATCTAGAAACAAAAAGTTACATGCCAATTCTCCCTCCACTTTGGTCTTGTAGCCCTTTCAAGTTAAACAGCTTACCATCACCTGATTAACAAAGGGAACTTTTTTTCCTTCTCTAAATGTACCATAGAAAATTTACCATCTGCTTCCCCTCCCATCTTATTCTGACAAGAAGTAGTAAGTTGGTCAAACTAGACCTGATTTGGTTTCCTATTGCCTGAAGTTTGGATAATTACAGCAATCAGCAATCAGTCTCCACCCACCTTCCTTGAATGGCTCAATCAATTAGTTAACAATCAATCAAAAGCGTTTAGTAAGCATCGGTTAAGTACCAGGCAATATGCTAAATCCTATGGAAATAAAAGTATGAATAAAATAGTATGGTCATGTATTCCATAGGAGATGTATAGACAATTTTGCTGGCTGAAAAGTATAGAACCTCAAAATGTTGTAGGTCAATAGGATTTAAGCACCATGGACAAGGCAAGATCGTATTCCATCATGCTAGGTTGTTAACTATGAATCCAAAGGAAAGCAAGAGGAACAGTCCTTATTCTGTAGGTCTAAAGTAGTGTCTAGAAAATCTCCAGGGAAAAAGTTCAATATAGCAGAGCTCTCTTAATAGCCAAGAGAAGTTAGAGGAGGTGCAAGAGACTTAAAAGAAGTGCGACATGAGGTATATTCTCTGTAGCAATGAGATAAGAATCAGGACTAATGGGTAGACACTTTAGAAGACAGATTTTTGGCTCAATAGGAAGAGGAACTGTGTAACAACTGGGGATGCCCCAAATTGAAATGGGATGCCTTAAAGAATTATGAGGTGTCTATCACCGGAAGGGGTCAAGGCAGTAAAATCCACCCATCAGTGATGCTACACATGATGTGAGAGGTTGGAATAGATGACCTAAAGGTTCCCTTTCAACTCTGATGATGCATCTTGAAAATGCTAGATCTTGGACAAAAACATAATTAACATTGATGGAAAGTGATTTTATATTAACTCAGTGAGTTAGAACTGACACTACCTTTAAAATAATTCGAGAAGCCTTGTCTGTATGCAAATGCAGAAAACATAATGCAAAGCGAAGCAACTGAGAACCAGAAAAACTAGATCACAATAAATAGAAAGAAAGAACAACTAAAACTGAAACAAAATTCTGTGTAATTATAATAATCCAATCTGGTTCCAAAATAGAAATATAATATATAGCAAATATAAAAATGCAGTGATATGGATATAAAGCAAATATAGATATTTTTTATAAGAAGGACACAATTTCATGGTGATGGCATACAAACAGTGAAAGTTATCACAAGTCAATTCCCCTTTACAAATCCAGAGAATAGTCAGACAGTTAAGAAGCTTTCATCTGGTTGGGGAAAAAGAAATTAAAGTTCCATGCAAATTAGTTGCAACTCTCACTTTTCTGTGTAACTATTAGTAGCCCAGGGTTCAAAGCACAGCTTTGCTTAGTACAGGAGTTTGGAGAGGTTCATGGAAAAGAATCACTGTCTTTTACTTTTCCATTTGGAAATTTCTTACTGAAGCAAGATGAGACTGAGAGAGAGCAAGGAAGTAAAAAAGAATGGCTCTTGACAGAAGGGGATTAAGACTTTGACTATAAAAAGAGAAAAGACTACAGGTCCTTTGGCACTCAAGGAGACTGAAAGCATTATATAGTAAAACAAACTGACCAGGGAGTTACCAGCTTTTGATAATAAGATAACATCTCTCTAGTCTCTTCCTTCTCTATCCTCATCACTAGTGTTCTATACTAGATCCTTATTACCTGGAGGATTGTAATACCCTCTGAGTAAGACTCCACGTAGTCTTGCCTCCTTTCTACTCCCCACAATTTATACTTGGAATTGCTGCCAGAATAATTTTTCTAGTTTTGCTGTTTTGATTTTTTCTCTTGAAAATATCTCATTGATACTCTTTGCTTTTACATGATCTTTGGTGAACAATATAGGTCTCTTCCCTCCCTCTGTGAGAGAGATATCTTTTTTTTAACAATAAAAGGATAACAATTATAATATAAAGATACATAATGGGAGACATTTATGAATTAAGTAGAAGGAAAAAAAAATTTAAAAAATCAGTTCAGCAAACCTAACCAACACGTCAACCTAGTCAAATCCAACCAGCTAGGGAGTATAGTGGATAGTGTGCTCTATCTGGGTGTGGAGCTGTATGACCCTGGACAAATCACATGATCTCTCTTTGTCTTGATTCCCGTATCTGTAAAATAGGGGTAGGAATAGTACTTACCTCTTACTGTCGAAGTAAGGATCAAATGAGATATTAATTGTAAAGTGTTAAAGCAGTGCCTGGCATACAGCAGGCATTATATCACTTTAAACAATTATTACTAACCATATGTGTGGCATTTCATATCGATAATGTCCTTCTGCAAAGAAAGGAGGGAAGTTCATTCTCCTGTCTCTATTTTGGGGCCGGATTTGATTGTTATAATTAGATGGAGTTCTGTTTCAATTTTAGTTGTTCTCTCCATTTACTTAAGTCTAATCATCTTTCACAGAGTTTTTGTTTTTTTTTTTTTGGTACTATTTATCTCACTTTGCATGAGTTCATATAGGATTTTCCATTCTTCTCTGCATTGTGCATATTTGTCATTTCTTGTGGTGAAGTAACATTCAGTTACATTCATGTACCACAAATTATTTAGCCATTGCTGAGTTTATGGGTACTGTTGTGTCTCTAGTTCTCTGTTATTATAAAAGATATTGCTATAAATATGATGTTGTATGTGGGAACTTTCTAACTTTCATTGGTCCTCTTGAAATGTATACCTAGCAATGAGAAACTCATCAAAAGGTATGAACATTTTAGACACTAGCTTCAGTTTATTCCAAATTGCTTTTCCAGAAGGATGAGATCAATTAAAAACTCTGCCAATATTAGATTGGCATGCCTGTCTTTCCACAACTCCTCTAACATTTATTATTCCCATCCTTTGTCATCTTTTCTAATTTACTGGGTGAAAGCTTGGAGTTATTCTAGTTTATTTTTCTCTTTTTGGCTACTTGGAACAATCACTAAATATGATTCTCCTTTTGAAAACTATTTATACATATCCACTGAACAGTTAGAATTTTTTTTGTTTTTGTGGAAAGAATCATTCTTGTCAGTCTTCTACTCAAAAATCTTTAGTGGATCCAAGTGCCTTTCAAAAAGTTCAGACTTTTCTGCCTGGTATTCAAGACTACAGCAGTCACCTTTTCTGTTTTGTCTCATGTTTCTGTCCTTTGGAAACTCTACATTTCAGCCAAACTAGTCCAGTTTTTAAACACATCACATACTCTACTGTCCTACAGCTGTGCTCATAATACACTAACTGTCCTCCTCCTCTTTGCCTAATGAATGTATAACAATCCTTTAAAAGTCAACTAAAATCCAACCCCTTTCACAAATCCTTTGCTTCTTATCTAGGTCATTCATTCAACACACACCAATTAAACACTTTGTGCTAGGTACTACGGATACAGAGGCAAGAATTAAATAGTCCCTTCCTTCAAGAAACATACAGTCTGTTGGAGAAAAAGGTATGTGTACAGATAAGCAAACCCAAAATAAATAAATAGTCTCACTGGATGAAGGGACACATTAGCAACTGGAAGAATCAGGAAAATCCTAAATCACTTCAGCTAAACTTTGAAGGAAGCAAGATTCTAAAAGATCAAATGGAGGAGGGAGGATATAGTACTTTTTAATAATTAAATTACATGGTATTTCAATTAACAAGCATTCATCTTCCCCTCCCCACCTTCCTAATCAAAAAAGGAAAATTCTTGTAACAAATAAGTCATAGTCAAGAAAAAACATTCTCACACTGACCTTTTTGCAACTAATGCACCTCTCATAAAACTTCATATTATATTCATTTGCATGTGTGTCACTTCCACCCCCACTAGGACAATGTCTATCATAATGCTCCCTGCATTGTATGCAATTAGAAAATATTTATTGAATAAGTAAATCAGCGGAATCAGGCAGGCTTTTCCCTCACTTAGATGGATAGTATCTTAACTATGTTCACTGAATACAGGTGGACAAACCTCTCAATCTGGTTCCTCCTAAATGAATGGAATTTTATTGTCAGAAAATTTTTTCTTCCAAATGTTCATGGAAGTCAACTTTTTTAATCATCTAGAAGAATATAAGTAGTTGCAATAATTCCAATGAATATTTCTATAGTTTTTTTGTTATTGTTTGTTTTTTACTTTGTTGAATTAGGAAACTGTGGGTGAAAAAACTCCGTTTATCTATGAAGTTGGCCACCTGTTCTAACATCTTATGGTCTTAAATGTGGCCTGAGGCATTGATAGATTTGACTTTCCCAGGGTCACACAGGCTACATGTATAACACAGTAATGCTTTAACACGGGTCTTCCAGATTTAGAAACCAGATCTCTATTCATCAAGCCCATGCTGCTTCTAGCTCTAACTCTATAATACAAAGCATTTTATTTATACTGCAACATTTGCATATGATCACCATTTTACAGATGAGGAAACTGAGACTGAGAAAGCTTAAATGACCCGTATACAGAAAATAAAAGTCAAATGTAGGTTTCAAACCTGGTTCTACAGGTCTAACATTTTATCCACAATGTCCCCTTGCTTCTGTGGAAATGTTGTAGACTTTCTTATTTTCTGGAGGTCTCCAAGGGGACTCAAATCAAAAACCAGCATCCAAAAAGAAATTGCTGTATCATAGATATAGTACAGTCTTAGGACAAAGATACAGGGGATCCAAGGGAAAAACCACGTCAATAAAGACTTTTATGACCCAAAATATGTAAAAGTGGAGATATATTTCTCATCTGCCAATGCTCTGCTGTCATGTGCCTCCAGACTTCTGTGAAGTAGAGGAATGAGTCATGGGTCTTTAGAAAAGTGGAATTAGATGCTCTGATGATAGGGGCCTTCCCACATGTGGATGTCTAAACCATTCCTTCTCATGATCTGTCTCCCCAAGCTGGCACTGCAAAAGCAAACTAAGCCCATAACTCAGAAGTCAATAGGTCAAAACTATTTGAATTGAGTTGCATCATGGTGTAGAAGAAAGAACACTGAAATTAGAGTTAGATAACCCAGATCTGATTCTTTACTCTAATACTAACTACTTGTGTGACCTCGAGCAAAATCTCTGCTTCTATATTGGCTCCAGTTTCCTGATTTATAAAAGCAGGAGGTTGGACTAAACTAGGTGTTCCTATCCTGAGGTGTGAATACTGTTTTTCTCTTCTTACATTGATATATAATTGATATTATTGCCACCTTAAGGATTTTATTTTATACATTAAAAAAGAACACATTATTCTGAGGACTCCATAGGTTTCACCAGTCATTGCCAAATGGATTCATGACACAAAAGAAGTTAAGAATCCCTGGATTAGATGATTTATGAGTTGCTTTCTACTGTAAATTTCTGCCCTGACAAAAATGGAAGGGTTTACACCAGCAAAAAAAAAAAAATAATGATGAAAGCAACCACAAAAATCTTTTTTTTCTTTTTTCTTGAGGACTTAGGTCCTTAAATGCTGCCTTTAGAGACAAAGGACCTAGGTTCCTTTCTTATCTATATGACCTCCATTTTCAGTCACTCTCATTTGTGTCCAACTCTTCATGACCCCATTTAAGGTTTTCTTGGCAAAGATATTAGAGTGGTTTTCCATTTCCTTTTGCAGCTAATTTAACAGATAAGGAAACTGAGACAAAAAAGGCTATGACTTGCCCAGGGTCACAGAGCTAATGTCTGAGGTCAAATTTGAACTTAGAAAGATGAGACTTCTTGACTTCAGGCCTGATACTCTATCCACTGCACCACCTTGTTGACCCATGTGACCTTAGACAAGTCATTTATCCTCCCTAGGGCTTAGTTTCTTCATCCGTAAAATGAAGCTAAATGGCATCTAGTAAGATCTAGATGCTATGAAAATAAGTGTTTGTGGTTTTCTGCCATTTATATAAAAAATTGCAGTAACATGTCTCTTCATTAGGCCCATCAGTGAGCCCACATGACATCTAACCCAATTAAAAAAACAGATTTACTTTCTCTATAATTGACAACTGAGCCAAGGTGCTGAATTGGGACAGTGGGAGTCCTCTTGTAGATCAGAATTAAGACATATCGGCAGAAGTGCATGGAGATGCTTGCAAGCCCACAGCCACGCCAATTCTTTCTCACTAATGTAGTCAAGCCCTCACATGAGTCAGCAGCTAATAACAACACCCCCCTGTCACCATAAAGAAATCAATGGCTACAAAAATAATTGAAACTCAGCTTGGCATCAACTATGCATTAGGTGTAGAATGAACTAAATTCATCAGTTTGTAGCTCTCCCTATGGGGGTAAGATCGGTGGAGGGAAGAAAAATCTGGTTTGATTACTGGAAAGTTTTCTGCTCTATTAACTAGCCTTGTTTTCACCTGTTACCATGGTGGAAAGAGGCTGACCCCTCTGTGGTTAGAAGAGGGGCCAAGAGTGCTCAAGATGTGTATTTCAGCATTTCTTCCTTGGAGAGGTTTCTTTGAAGTCTTGTGAACACTTTATTATCCTCTAGGGCTCTGAAATATCTCGTTACTCAAAACCATGCTGAATCTGGAATCCATTACCAATTCTGTTGTTTGTTTAGTGGAAAAGAGATCAAAAACCATTGACCAACAGGTAATATGCAAAATTAAGGTCAGCTTTGTTTGACTTATCTCTTTAATCCAGTTTGATTTAACCATGTAATCCAGAATAAGTCATTAAAGCTACATTAAGTCTTTATTCTTTTTTATAATCTTCCAAGTATTCTATTTTTTTCTTTTTGAATATTTCCAGTAACTGGAATGGACATTTATTTTTTTTTGTTGTTTACAGACTTTACTGTAGGAGACAGGACCAAGGTCAGAAGAGTGATATAAATTCTGGGAAAGAAATGTACATGTTCAATGTGAAATATCTATGCTTGGTAACATTGGAATAAGCATCCTGATGGTTTCCCAGAAAAAAAGTGATTCTTAGGTTCATGGGATCACCGATTGAATATTGGACAGGACATTAAAAGTGATCTAGTTTAGTTGTAGACCAACATTCTATATTGTATACCATTATAAGTTCAAAATGTTTATACAATTTAAATAGAAAG